>NC_069504.1:241210126-241512626 GCF_027579735.1 Bombina bombina | reverse complement strand
TTATTAACTATAGATGTAGTCTTATTATATTCTTGCATTCCGCATGGCCAGGGCCTGCTAGCTTTGGAAGAAATTTTATACCAACTTTGATATTGTCTTTATTAGCTATTTAGTTGATGTGGTACATTTTCTGCTAACCCATAATTATTTTGTGTTCAAAGGCAAGATGTATTTACAGCATAGAGGTACAGCTATGGGGGCGAAATTCGCCCCCTCATATGCTAATATTTATCTTGGTTACTTCAAACTGTTTAAAATATTTGGGGACTTAAATGACTTTAAGGACAATATTAGATTTTATACTAGATTTATCGACGATGTGCTAATAATTTGGCAGGGTAGTGTCACACAGATGGAAAATTTTGTCAAAACTCTAAATGATAATAGTATGAATCTGAAATTTACCTGGAGTTGGGCAAAAGACAGCATTAATTTCTTAGATTTAAAAATTAAGTCAGACAGAAGAAATAAAGTTATAGCCATGGAAACTTTCAGAAAGGAGTTAGCAGGTAATACAATCTTAAGGGCAGAGTCTAACCATCTAAAACATCTCAAAAGAGCAATCCCTAAAGGCCAATTTATGAGACTCCGCAGGAATTGCAGCAGTATTGAAGACTATAATAAGCATGCAGATCTCCTAAAAAAAAGTCTTATTGAGAGAGGATATAGTAAAAGACTTTTAGAGGCTACACAAGATAATATAAGACTAATAGACCGGGATAGTCTACTACAAGACAAAACAAAGATAGATAGTATGGATAGGAATCTTGTTTTTTCTACACAATTTAGTAATCAATATAACAAGATATGTAACACAGTTAAGAAATATCTACCTATCTTAGAAAAGGAATCTTCATTAACAAATATATCCAAGAATGGGGTTAGGTTTGTTTCAAGAAGAGCAAAGACCATATGTCAATATGTTAGTAGAAATTTCTCAGAGTCTCATGGGCAAACTGCATTAAAAACAGATAACTGGCTTAGAATAAAAAAAGGTACTTTTAGATGTGGAGTAAGACCTTTTAAAAGTTGTCATTATGTCAAATTGGGAGATATTTTTGTATCTCATTCTACTAGATGTGAGTTAAAAATGTATCAACACTTTTCATGCCAGTCAGACTTTGTAGTCTATTTGGTTTCCTGCAAACTTTGTGGCAGGCAATATACAGGAAGGACCATAAGACCCCTCAAGGAACGTATACGTGAACATTTATTGTCACTAGAAGCAATGGAGCCAAAAACACCAGTAGCCAAACATTTTGCAACACATAGAACTGGATATCCTTATAACAAAGCAATGTCAGATTATATATTATCGTTGTTCCAATTTCAAACAATAGACAGAGTACCAAAAAGAACTACAGGGGGAGATAGATTAGCAAAATTGAACAGAAAGGAAGCCTTTTGGATATATAAACTTGAGACAGGTTATCCCAAAGGAATTAATAAAATCTGGGATTTGCAATTACTGTATACACTGGAATATAAATCCTTCTAATTAAGGAGCTTGCAGCTTGTCTAATTCTAGGTTTATTTAATTTGGAATTTTATTTTATACAGGCAATTTGATATATCTACAAAAAACTTAGGCGAAATAGAGGTCAAATGCCAGATCCATTTGCTATCTAGTAGAATACTTAGGCATATTTAGGCATTCACATAAAGTTATAAACTAAAGTTTCTTTTTCCTTTTAGATTCAGGATGCTTCATTAGTAAGCTGAGAAGTAAATTTTGGCTTTATGTTAAAAGAACTTTCATCACGATAAGTCCTCTAAAGGTATCTGTATCTTGTGGCATATATATAAAAATAAGGCCAAAAAAATGGAACGTATAACAAATATTCTATGTGCTTCAGTATCTATAAATAACAAGTCACTAATGAATAAGTGAAATCGTTTATCTATATAAATTTAATTTGTTATATATAGCTGTTTATGTAATTGTTTGAATTGGGAGTTCCACGTATTTTAAGAATTCTACTTGCCTTTTGATACTTTCTTACTCAAAAATGTCTGAACTTACTGTATGAATAGATTTCAATTTTTAAAGATTTATTTAACTTTTGTATCAATGTGAATATTTAATTGTTACATTTATCATGCTATATATGTTATTTCCTTGATGAAAACAATATTATCTTGAATAGTCCTACACCTTTAATTTGATTTGTAACGGGCACATCATGGGTTAACGATTTAGTGTGAATAAATGGCTTGTGAGGGAATCAGCTGCTATCCCTGATGAAGTGCTTTTTGTAAGCAGGAAACGCGTCGGAGAGCAGCTCCTGTGTGCTTGGGTTTATTCACTGAGAAGTGTGCTTGGATATATGTTTTAAAGGATGCAATAAAGTCTTGATATTTTACCTTAACTCCACTGTGCAGCCTATTATCCCCCTTTATCTTTTTTGAAAATTAGTTCACAACAAGACCTAACAATAATTTATCAGGGATCTTACACCCTTCCTTCAGGTACCCTGAGGCCAGATCTACCCCATACAAAGGCTTCCCACTTGACCCCTAAGAATATAGAAGTTTCTTCTCTGAATTTTCCTGCCCAAATATTTCAAATCACCTAACTACCTGTGACCCCTCCTTCACATAACCAAATGGAACTTTGCCCTGCAATCCAAAAACATCTGGTTTATTTCAGGCTTTGAGAGTTCCAATAATAAATTTAACCACACATTTTTGTGTTACCTCTTGGTGGGACACGCTCCAGAGTTAACTGGCCACTTCATGAATACTCTCATGTTTTTCCATATCTCATCTGCATGCTACATATTGTGATAATATAAGCCTTGCCTGATACTGTATTTACCAACTCATCTAGTCTACTATTGTCAATACTAGGGTAAACTATATACTGTATTGTTTTTTAATTTTATTTGCAACATATGTAGATCTGGCCCTTTTGTGGTGGTCTCTAACCCTCCTTCTCTTCTGTTTGGGCCTTCTCTCACCTCCCCCTTTCCTGCCTGGCTTGTCCAGGTGGGTCACTTCCTCTTACTTTTTTCCATTCCCACTGGGTCGTATCCCCCTATTCCCTGAGGTGGGAGATGGGTTCCAACTCTGTTCCTTGTTAAAAAAAAAAATCTAAACCTCACACTCCTTAACAACTCTTGAGATTGCACAATGTAGTGCGATAGATACTTATCGCATTGTTATATTGATTGGTATTACCCTTTGATTTATTCTGTGGTGTCTCCCTGGTACTTGCCCCCTTATTGAGGCCTTACCCGATATATATAATAACCTTGGGAAAGTGTCAGTCTACAAGTTGGTTGACACTACCCTACAGTCTAAAAACCTCTGAATACTTTGATCTGACCTTGTATACCCCCACTTACTTCTTCCCCTTAAGAATACCTGCCTGCCTTATTTGACTCCTTGTGGTAGGTCTTTAGCACACCCCCACTGGCTGCTATGGGAAGGTAACGAACAGGAGATGCCACCCAGCCCTGCTCCACTTTTTATTGTACTCTAATTTTATAGTTATCTTCTTTTTTGTCAACTAAAACGGTAACCAAATACCACCCCAATAAATATACTCAACAAGCCTTTGCTCACCGTCTGTATACCTCACTCGAAAATGCCTCATACTTTCCGAAGGCACCCGAAGACTCCGGGGAGTATTACATTTACTCAACCACCTAAAGAACCTGAGGGGGGTTTAAATGATGGCCTCAGTGACTCAGAGTCACTAGGAGAAGACTCTCAATCAGATCTCCACCTTTCTACTCAATCCCAACATTTCATTACCGAAGCAATTCTTAAAAAAATGCTTGCCCTACAAACACGTTCCATCACAAATGAAATCCAGAGAAGCCATGCTGAGCTGCGTAAAGAAATTTCTGAGATAGGTGAGAGAGTGGATGTTCTCGAAAGGAAGCAAGATGACATAGCCACAGATCAGACAAACCTCTTGGTATACTCAGAAGCCCTATCTGAACAAGTAAACCAGCTCGAATTCAAATGTGCTGATGTGGAGAGTCGAGCCCAAAGAAATAATGTCCAATTCAGAGGGGTCACGGAAGAAGTCCAACCGACTGACCATCAGGGTTATTTAAAGAAGCTCTTTAGTGAACTGTTGGGTCCTATCGAGGGCGTGACATCCACCATGGAAAGGGCTCATAGAGCTCTGCGCCCGAGAACAGTCTCACAAGACATGCCAAGAGTTGTCATTGTCTGTTTTCATAGCTTCCTATTCAAAGACAAACTGATGCAGGCTGCCTTAAGAAAACCACAGCTCTCAGACAGATTCAAGGATATCCAACTATTGCCTGACTTGTCAACAAAGAAGACACTTCCAGCCGGTTACCTTGGCACTACGTAGGGCAGGCATAAAATATAGATGGGGCTATCCAACTAAACTAATAATCACAAAAGATAACCAGACACACATGGTTTCCACTTTACCTCAAGGGAACACTCTCCTCACACAGTGGGGCCTCTCAACTGATGTTTTACAGGACCCAACTTCTACACAATCCAAATTACGGGTAAACGCACCTGAATGGTCTGTCAGGGATAAAAGGCCAAAGAGACAGAAGATCCAACAGATGCAGGATCTTTCACAACCTTATACTCTTCCGCCCTGAGTTCAGGCCATGTTTGAGTATCTATTAAAATCCCCTCTATTGAGTGTATTTCTCTCCACGAGTATTAGAGGATGACTCTGAGATGATAGAGTCGCCCTAAGTGCTGGTCAAAAGGATGAAGTTCCAACACACAAGTTAAGTTGACATGGTTGTCTGTTTATACAGTTTTTTTCTGTTTTTCTGATATGGAGCAGGGTTGGCATAGCACTGAATATGTGACAGAACTACCTCGATAGAGGGTTATCAATATTACTTTTATTTTGGTCTTCCTTGACACCATTGGTGTAGGATAATTAATGTTGTTATGATATATACATTTAGTTGACTAATATTATTATTATTTTTTTCTATTGACCTTTTCACTTCTGGAGTGGGGCTGGTGATCTCATCTTCCACTTACTCTGCAATAATCCTCTCCCCTGCACACACAGAGTAGCCCACGCCAGGGTTCCACCTAGGTGGACTATTGCCACCTCATCCTATTGATACATTACTCAGATCAAAGTACTAGATTAATCTCTCCTGCCCCCTTACCCTTTATTCCCATCCCTGACTACCCAAACGTCTTACTCAGTATGACTATACTTCAAATCCCATAATCCCTTCCATTTTAAGGCTTTATAATAATAACCATAAATGAATCACCTTAGAGTCCTCACTCATAACACTAGGGGCCTCAATTTGCCTTTTAAATGTAGTTTATTTGCTTGTTCTCTTAAATTTCATAACCAAGATATAATGTGTCCTTCAGGAGACTCACTGGCAGTTAGATGCTCCCCATAAACTTCATTCACATACTTACACGACCATAGAACACTCCCCCTTTACTAAAAAGGCTTGAGGGACAGCTATTTTAGTGCATAAAAGACTAGCATATGAACAAATGCAGGTGATTAGAGACCCTCAGGTCAGGTACACACTTTTAGTTTGTAAACTTGACCATGTGCTACATACACTAGTATCAATTTATCTGTCTAATTCACGCCAGCCCGCATGCCTAAGGAAAATCCTACAGCTAGTGGAATGATACAGATAGGGTTGAGACATGACATTAATGAGCTTATCCAGCAAAATGACAATGCACAGACTTCAGACAACATCCTCTGGGGGGCCGTTAATCGGTCGTGAGAGGATACATTATCCACAAACAGGCTCGTCTAAAAAGGCTTGCTGGACTTACTCTAGCCCAGACACAAAGCAAACTCAGAATACTAGAGACTTCAAACTGCACCAACATCACAGAAGACACATCTGCACAAATCACTGCCATCCAAACTCATATTAGTCAATTAAAACTGCCCCGAACCCAGCATAATCTTACAAAACTTAAACAAATATTTTACCATAAGAGTAATAAGGCTGACACTATGTTGGCTAATAAACTACGTCATCGGACTAGCACTTCTCGCATACATCAAATCCAACACAACAAAAAAACACTTGAACTGCCTTCACTAATTGGAGACTGCTTTCCAGACTTCTATTCAAAACTGTATAACATTGAAAGTGGGGAGAATAATAACCCTGCTTTACCACACAAAGTCCGACAGTTCCTTAACTCATTGAACCTACCGACTCTTACAACCGAACAGCAAGACACGCTTACTACCCCTTTCACTCTGCTGGAAATTAAAAAAATAATTAAAAATTTGAAACCCTTTAAAGCCCCTGGGTCGGATGGATTCCCTGCTCATTTCTATAAGACATATTCACAGGAATTGTCCCCCTTGCTCCTCAGATTTTTCAGCCTAGCAAGGGAGGAGAGTAGCTTTAAAAAATAATTCTTTGAAGCTACCATTGTCACAATCCCTGAGCCAAATAAAGATCCCACTCTGTGCTCCAACTATAGGCTCATCTCCCTAATTAATGAGGATGTCAAAATCTACTCGTGAATCGTATTTGCAAGCTGCTACTTAGTTTAATTAATCCTGATCAGGTAGGATTCATCCACAATAGAGAAGGCCCGGACAATACTAGGCGCCTTATTAATGTAATCTGCGAATCCACCAGAATAAAAAAGTCTTTATCTGTTATCTCTTTAGATACTGAGAAGGCTTTTGACCGTGTCTGATTGGCCTACCTTTGGGAAATTTTAAAGGCCTTTAAGTTCCCTTCTGGAATTTTTCTTGCTATCCAAGCTCTTTACTCCACGCCATCAGCAAGAGTCAGGGGACTAGGGTTCCATTTGCTACAATTCCCGATCTCCAACGGCACCAGACAGGGTTGCCCCCTGTCCCCCCCACTACTTGCCCTGGCAGTTCAACCCCTAGCTGAGCAGATACACTCAGATCAGGGACTGGAGGGGATCAAGCTATTTGGAACAAAACACAAAGTCGCATTATTTGTTGACGATCTTACCATATTCTCTTCTGACCCAGAGCGCACTATTCCAGGACTCCTGGAGATTCTTGAGGCATTTGGTAACCTTTCCTTTTATAAGCTTAATTCATCAAAAACTGAGATTTACTGGTAGGGATACTCCCAGGATAATATTCTTAAATTGAAAAATAAATTAACTTTACTTGGACGACACCTTGGGGTTAAATTGTCCAACAGTGTACCCCAGATGGTCGAAAAAAAATATTTTCCACTTTGGCAGAGTTGAGAACCTTGAAGCATAAATGGAACCACAAGTTAATTTCTTGGATGAATCGAATTACATCTCTTAAAATGTATTTCCTCCCAAAACTCACTTACCTTTTTAGATGCCTCCTGATTAGGGTGCCCACACACCTTCTATTGCAATTCCAAAGCAAATTCACAAAGTTCAATTGGCAAGCAAAGCCTCCTAGAATTGCCCACAGAACCCTACAATACCCTATCCACCTAGGTGGTCTGGTCTCCCCATCTATTGTATAATATTATGAGGGAGCAATGCTTACGCATATATCCCAATGGGGGCACTTCAATCGTTTGACAAATGGAGAGACATTTACCAGGCCTCGCTCTCCTCCAAGATACTTCTTAGAGATCTTGGACCCCAGCCCATAGTTGCAGAACTCTTGGAATTACAAACTCTATAATTATTGATGTCTTTCGATTTGGGACAAGATCCGTCACCGCCAACTAATAGCACCTCATCTCTCTACTGTTACCTCCGTAGCTGGCATACTTACTGGTTTGGTGTAAACTCACCCCAACATTTTGGCTCGTTTAGGCTTTAAGTAAGTATCAAACTTTTGGTCAACGGCACACCAAGGCAGATTCATTACGCTCGACCAACTAGAAAATCACACTGGTATTGCCCCCTTTCTTTATTTTGAACTCACTAGGATTAAAAGCTTCCTCACAAGCTGGGGGTTTGTCCCCAAATCTTCTTGTCCCCTTACCCCTTGGGGTCCATCTGGCACAGGGTTCATAGGCTATCCAAACCACTATCAACACACTATAATTTACTAGAAGGCACCATACCTCCTAAACTAGCAACCCACTTACATAGATGGGATGCCCTTCTACACCTTCACATCCCATTGGACACGTGGCAATGATCTCTCACTGTGACGGATACCCCGGCTACCCCGACTGGGTAGCTCCGCCAAACGGGTCCTGCTTCCTCCCTGATGACTGCAGCTATGTAGCTGGCAAGTGACCACAGCCTGTAGCCACCCCTGATGCCCGACAGCATCAGTACCCAGGGTCCCACCCTGTGGCAGACTCCAGCTACCCAGAAAACATGCACTCCTTTTATACACACAGCTCATCTTGATAACACAAAGGACAATCCCACAATTTTCCCGCCATTCCCGCCCCTCCAGACAGCCCGGCACCTCTATAGGAGCCACAGTCTCACATAATCCCAATACCTTGGGGTGGCTGTTTCGGGTGATCCCGGTGGAGTGTCGGCACTTCCAGGATGTCATTTTAAAGCTCTCGGTCCCCAGATGCCACAGTCCAGCATGATTCGTTACTGGGGACCGGAGTTACAGTCCATTGAAGTTATGGGGTTAGGGGTGTCCACAACCCCCAGTTACCAAACAAGCTCCCCTCTGATAATTGCCACAGCTCTTGTCCTCCCTAGGGGCTACCAATCCCCAATAGAGCGGAGCTCTGGGGCAAAGGGCTGCTGGAGCGACCAGGGGTAAAGTTAGCGGGTGTCCTGCTATCCTGTGGCGGACAGGGAATTCCAGAAGCCCGGCCAGCCTAGGAGGGTTCTCCTGGTCATACACCAGCTCTCTACAAAACAAGCAAATAAAAGCTCCCAGAGATTGTGGTTGCTCTGAGGAGCCCAAAACCACTGAGAAACAACAGGGTTGAGGTTGTAGGGGGGGTTGGGGGTAACCTTAGCTGTCTGGTATCCGTGACATCCCCCCCCCTCCAGTTCGGCAGACCCAGCTAGACCCTTAACGGGTCAGCCTGGGGCTGTCCGACGGTGGCCCTCCCCTTCTCGGTTGCTGGGAGAGGTTATTCCATCTCTCCTGAGCTTGGGGCATCCTGGGGGGTTCCTGCTGGTGTTTAGACCCTGCGCCCTAGGTGCAGGGATAGTCACATAATTCAAAGTCCCAAACAAGTTTGCTAAGGCCAGCTCCCAAACAATTGCTGTTCCACAAGTTCCAGTGTCCTTAAGCTCCATGGCTAAACTGTCTCCCTCTGTGACACTCCACTCATAATATAGTCCTCAGTTGCTGTGGAATGACCTGAATAGGGCTGTGCACTCAAGACAAGCCAGAAATACTGATGAACTGAAACTGCTTTAAGGAGAGGAATGGTCCAAATGTCAGCTTCAATATTATTAAAGTCTTTTAGGCAGCTACAGGAAACATTTGGTGTAGTTTCTTTTTTATAAAGGAAGAGCTACAGGTTACTAAATTTAAAGGTTCACTTACCTTTTCCAGCCTGAACTGTGAATGATTTCTTAGGGCTACATTACAAGTGGAGTGCTAATGGTTACATGAAAGCGAAAAGGGGTTTATCGCAAGTGTTTGCACGCTTCTGGTTTTTCGCTCATATTACAAGTTGAAAGAAAACGAGATTGCTTGAGTGCAATTGAATTAAACGCTCATCGGATTAGTGCGACCTCAGAGCTCTGATTAACTGTTTTGCAAAACAAAATAATGTCACAAAACACATAAAAAATACATTACAAAGTACACTTATAATAACACCATCTAATAAAATTATTTAAAAAATGATGCACAAAAAAACTATAATGGCTCAAAGATATGAGGTCTCAGGTGTTAGAAAAAAAGGCAGGCAAAGGGCTTTAATCTAAAGATGTATATGTATTTTGTTATAGACATATATACACATATAAACACATAATTATATATATATATATATATATATATATATATATATATATATATATATATATATATATATATATATAGAGAGAGAGAGAGAGAGAGAGAGAGAGAGAGAGAGAGAGAGAGAGAGAGACATATATAGAAGTGCATTGGAACTCTGCAGTTAAATAGATGAAAATATAAAGAAAAAAACATATTTATATAATATTCATATTTAATAATGGTTTTAACTATGTATTTACTGTAAATATTTCACATTCCTATTTTTTGCACATAGGGGAATATGTTCTAAATATTTATAAATAGATATTCCTATTTATATATCTGTATATATCTATACCTATATATAATCATGTATATATAAATTTGAGAATATGTGATTGGGTTTGCGTGCTGGGTGTTAGGTTTTTGTTCCAGTTTTTTCGCCAATTTTTATTTCTTTTTGCTCCTATGGGGCCTATCTATCAAGCTCCGTACGGAGTTTGAGGGCCCGTGTTTCTGGCGAGCCTTCAGGCTTGCCAGAAACACCAGTTATGAAGCAGCGGTCTAAAGATTGAGTACAATCAGGTTGATTCACACACCCCTGCTGGCGGCCGAATGGCCGCGAGTCTGCAGGGGGCGGCGTTGCACCAGCAGCTCAAAAGAGCTGCTTGTGCAATGCTGAATACAGAGAGCGTATTGCTCTCCGCATTCAGCGATGTCTGTCGGACCTGATCCGCACTGTCGGATCACGTCTGACAAACATATGATAAATAGACCTCATTGTCTTCTATGTGGGAGAACATTATCACGCACACAATCTTCTAAGTTTGGCTTTTTATGCGCGATAGGTTAGCTCGCAAGCAAAAACAGTTTACTTTCAACTTGTAATATAAGCGCAACCAGACACGTGCAAAAATCTTTCTTCTAGTGCAGATATTGCTCAGGCGGGGCATTAAATAACACTCCACTTGTATCGTGGACCTTAATATCATTAATAAAAATTTAAAAATACAACTGTTTGTGTGTTATTAGTTTAGTTACATTGTGTTTGTCACTAAATGTGGTTTAGATGAAGATCAGGCCAGATTATGAGTGGAGCGCAAACATTTGCACGAAAGCAATATCGGGTTTTCATGATCGTTTGTGTGCAGGTTAAATTCCGTTCATAAGTTGAAATTTAACGCAAACACATGAGCACAATTGCGATTTACGCTGGAATGATTACCGGGTCCTCAGAGCTGTAGTTAACTGTTTTGTGAAACAAAAAAGTGTCACAAAAACATCAATAATGCATTACACTTTAATAACACCATCTAATAAAAATTATTTAATAAAAATATTGCACAAAAAAGTTATAAGTGTTCAAAGATATGAGGTCTCAGTTGTTAAAAAAGGGCTTTAACATTAAGTTACATACATACACATCTTTAAAGATGGACATGTATGTATGCAAGGTGGGGGAGGTGTCTGGAACTCAGTATGCAGGAATAACAACTCAAAACAAGAAAAGTCTTTCTAAAGTAATCTTTACTGAAGAAACAGATAAAGCACAAGTCTCTTTACAAGCACAGAACTCAGCGAGAACTGTTGGAAAGGGTATTAAGAAATGCCTAGAAACAAGTAAGCATATGCAAGTAGGCACAAGACTCTCAACGAACTCAGAACTTAGTATACATAAGTATCACAACAGAAGTCTTTTGATTTTAGCAGTAGTAGAAGTATACATCAGTATTACAAGCAGAGGTCTTTGATCTCAGCAAAAGCATATGTCGGTTTTACAAGCAGAGGTCTTTGGTCTCAGCAGTAGTATAAACATACATCAGTATTACAGGCAGAGGTCTTTCGTCTCAGCAGTAGTATAAACATACATCAGTATTACAGGCAGAGGTCT
Source organism: Bombina bombina (assembly GCF_027579735.1). Lineage (NCBI taxonomy): Eukaryota > Metazoa > Chordata > Amphibia > Anura > Bombinatoridae > Bombina > Bombina bombina. The sequence goes on along the minus strand of NC_069504.1, from coordinate 241,500,912 downwards.
TTGGTCTCAGCAGTAGTATATGCATACTCAAATATTTCAGCAGAGGTCTTTGGTCTCAGCAGAAGCAGAATCATATGTCAGTATTACAGGCAGAGGTCTTTGGTCTCAGCAGTAGTATATGCATACCCAAATATTTCAGCAGAGGTCTTTGGTCTTAGCAGTAGTATATGCATACCCAAGTATGTCAGCAGAGGTCTTTGGTCTCAGCAGAAGTATATGCATGCCCAAGTATTTGAGCAGAGGTCTTTGGTCTCAGCAGTAGCATATGCATATCCAAGTATTTGAGCAGAGGTCTTTGGTCTCAGCAGAAGCATACATCAGTATTACAGGCAGAAGTCTTTGGTCTCAGCAGTAGTATAAACATACATCAGTATTACAGGCAGAAGTCTTTGGTCTCAGCAGTAGTATAAACATACATCAGTATTACAGGCAGAGGTCTTTCGTCTCAGCAGTAGTATATGCATACCCAAGTATTTCAGCAAAGGTCTTATGTCTCAGCAGAAGCAGAAGCATACATCAGTATTACAGGCAGAGGTCTTTGGTCTCAGCAGTAGTATATGCATACTCAAATATTTCAGCAGAGGTCTTTGGTCTCAGCAGAAGCAGAATCATATGTCAGTATTACAGGCAGAGGTCTTTGGTCTCAGCAGTAGTATATGCATACCCAAATATTTCAGCAGAGGTCTTTGGTCTTAGCAGTAGTATATGCATACCCAAATATTTCAGCAGAGGTCTTTGGTCTTAGCAGTAGTATATGCATACCCAAGTATGTCAGCAGAGATCTTTGGTCTCAGCAGAAGTATATGCATGCTCAAGTATTTGAGCAGAGGTCTTTGGTCTCAGCAGAAGTATACATCAGTATTACAGGCAGAAGTCTTTGGTCTCAGCAGTAGTATATACATATCCAAGTATTTCAGCAGAGGTCATTGGTCTCAGCAGAAGCAGAAGCATATGTCAGTTTTTACAAGCAGAGGTCTTTGGTCTCAGCAGTAGTATAAACATACATCAGTATTACAGGCAGAGGTCTTTGGTCACAGCAGTAACAGAAGCATACATCAGTATGACAAGCAAAGGAGGTGGTGTAGGTATTTTACTTTCCTCTCGTTGCACCTTCCAACAAATACATCCTATCTCTTCCCTCACTTTTCCCTCATTCGAAACCCACATGATTCGCTTATTCTCCCCTCTCTCTGTACGTGTTGCAGTCATATACCGACCCCCTGGCTCTGCAACTCAATTTCTAGATCACTTGGCTGCCTGGCTACCCTATTTCCTTTCCTCAGACACCCCTGCCCTCATTCTTGGCGACTTCAACATCCCCCTTAACAATCCCACTGCCTCATCTGCTAAACAACTTCTGCAACTCACTTCCTCTTTTGGTCTGTCACAATGGACTGATTCTCCCACTCACAAAGACGCTCTTGACCTGATCTTTAGCTATCGATGCACTCTCTCAAACTTCTCAAACTCCCCTTTTCCTCTTTCTGACCACCATCTCCTTACCTGCAACATACCGTCCCTTCCTACAACTCTCCCACCTTCTACTCCTCACACCAAACTTCACAGAAGCATTAGGTCTTTAGATCAGCAACAACTTGCTAATTCCCTTAAACCGCTCCTCTCATCCTTCTCCTCCTTTTCCTGCCCTGAACAATCTATCTGCCACTATAATTCCACCCTTATATCCGTCCTTGACAATCTCGCCCGTCTTACCACTGCTCGGAAATCACACACTCATCCCCAGCCCTGGCATACTCCTCTGACACGGTACCTACGCAGATGTTCCCCTACTGCTGAACGGCATTGGAGAAAATCACGGAGTTCAGCTGATTTTCTTCATTACAAATTCATCTTGAACTCCTACTACTCTGCCCTTAATCTCCACAAGCAACACTACTTCTCTACTCTTATCTCTAATCTTTCTTCAAACCCAAAACGTCTGTTCTCCACTTTCAATACTCTCCTCCGCCCTCCCCCACTTCCTAATACAACTTCTCTGTCAGCTCAAGACTTTGCCAGTCACTTCATTAACAAAATTGACTCCATCAGACATGAAATCAGCTCTCAACACAATTCCATTCTCTCCCCCCCTCAAACACTCTCACTCAACCACAACCCTCATAACCTGAAACTTAGTTCATTCTCCCCTGTTACTGAGGAAGAAGTTTCAGCACTTATACTGCGCTCTCACATCACTACCTGTCCCCTTGACCCTATCCCCTCACAGCTGCTCCCCTCTCTCTCTGCTACCCTTACCCCTATACTAACACACATTTTCAACCTCTCCCTCAGCACTGGTACATTTCCCTCATCGATGAAACATGCACTGGTCACACCTATCCTCAAAAAACCTTCCCTTGATCCTACCTCCCCATCCAACTACCGCCCTATTTCCCTCCTCCCTCTTGCTTCAAAGCTTCTCGAAAAACTAGTATATGCACGCCTATCCCATTTCCTTACGTTAAACTCCCTTCTTGACCCACTGCAATCTGGATTTCGTCCCTATCACTCCACAGAGACAGCTATTGTTAAGGTCACCAACGACCGACTTACAGCTAAATCAAAAGGCCACTTCTCTCTGCTTATCCTCCTTGATCTGTCCGCAGCCTTTGACACTGTCGACCACCCTCTTTTGCTCCAAACCCTCCAATCCTTCGGCATCTGTGACACAGCCCTTTCGTGGCTCTCTTCCTACCTGGCATACCGTACCATCAGTGTAGCCTTCTCTGGGGCCTCCTCTGCCCCGTCACCACTCTCTGTCGGAGTACCGCAAAGCTCTGTCCTCGGTCCCCTTCTCTTCTCAATCTATACGTCATCACTAGGTTCCCTAATTAAGTCCCACGGTTTCCAATATCATTTGTATGCCGATGACACCCAAATCTACTTCTCTGCACCAGAACTATCTCCTTCCGTGCTAACCCGTGTCACTAACTGTCTTTCTCACATCTCTTCTTGGATGTCCTCTCACTACCTCAAGCTAAATCTCTCCAAAACTGAGCTCCTCATTTTCCCCCCTTCTTCCAAAATCTCCACCCCTAATATCTCTATAACTGTCGACAACTCCATCATTACCCCTACCCCGCATGCCCGATGTCTCGGGGTCACATTTGACTCAGATCTTTCCTTCACTCCTCACATTCTGTCCTTGGCTACAGCCTGCCGCTTCCACCTTAAAAACATCTCTAAAATTAGACACTTCCTTACACAAGACACAACTAAGATTTTAATCCACTCTATCATTCTTTCCTGCCTTGATTACTGCAACTCTGTCCTCTCTGGTCTCCCCACCTGCCGCCTAGCTCCTTTACAATCCATAATGAATGCCTCTGCCAGACTCATCTTCCTTACACGTCGCTCTTCATCTGCTGCGCCTCTCTGCCAATCCCTTCACTGGCTTCCTCTTGCCTCTAGGATCAAACACAAAACTCTCTCTCTTACATACAAAGCCCTCAACTGCACTGCTCCCCCCTACATCTCAGACCTTGTCTCCAGATATTCTCCCTCCCGTCCCCTTCGCTCTGCTCATGACCTCCTACTCTCCTCCTCTCTTGTCACCTCATCACACTCCCGTTTACAGGACTTCTCCAGACTGGCTCCCATCTTGTGGAACTCTCTGCCTCGCTCCACAAGATTCTCTTCTAGTTTTAAAATCTTCAAGTGCTCCCTAAAGACTCTACTGTTCAGGGACGCATACAACCTACGCTAACCTTTCCTAATACCAGTTCCTCTCCTCCACTGCAATCCCCTGAACCCTCTTAGCATGTAAGCCTAAAAGTCCAGCTGTTTGTAGATCACCTTCTTAAGAGCTGACTACAACAGTGCAACTCTTGGCAGGGCCCTCCACCCTATAATTGTTTTGTTGTACTCCCCTTTGTTTATAGCGCTGCGGAATCTGTTGGCGCTCTACAAATAACCGATAATAAAAAAATAATAAAAAAAGGTCTTTGATCTCAACAGTGGAGCAGGAACTGGGAAAGCACCTTCCAAGGTAATAAATGAAGCACTGAGTAGCCTTTTATAGAAACTCCCACACCTGTACCTTTCAGGTAGGAGTTCCTGTAATCTTACTACTGTCCCTTTAAATCTTACTACTGTCCCTTAAAACCCAGGGACTTGCAGCTACTGCTGCTAACAGACTGGTCTCAGCGTCTCTCCATGTGGGACGCCGAGAAGGCCTGTTTTCACCGCCACGGCAGCTAGAAACTCAGCGTTAGCCGCGACAGCGGCCGGGTAAGTCAGGGATCCTGACAGTGCCCCCTCCTTAGGCGTGATCTCCGTGGACGCCTGTGATTAGGATGGTTAGGATGTTTCTTCTTAAAATCTTGGATGCTTGCAGGAGCATGAACTTCAGTTGCTGGTACCCAACTTCTCTCATCAGGACCATATCCTTTTGTTTGAATGAAGTACTCCAGTTTTCCTCTATGGATTCTGGCATTCAGAATTTATTCAACTTCATATTCTTCTGATCCATCCACCATGACAGGAGCTGGTGTAGACAGTGTACGAGATAGAAATGGATCTGATATTACAGGTTTAAGAAGAGAAACATGAACTACAGGATGAATATGGTAAGATGAAGGTAATTGAAGATGCATTGCTACTGGAGATATAATTTTCTCAATGGTGAAAGGTTTAATAAAATGAGGACCCAATTTCTTAGAGGGTAGAGAAAGCCAAAGTTGAGAAGTGGATAAATATACTTTATCCCCTACCTGATAATCTGGGGTAGGATGTCTTTTCTTATCAGCATACTGTTTGTATTGTTGCTGAGCCTGTAGTATCTTTTTCTTTACAAATGCAAACATATTTTGAATTCCAAGTAGACGTTAATCAGCGGCTGGTACTAAGCTTTGGAGAGGGGAACCAGGTACCATAGTTGGATGATAACCATAAACACATAGAAAAGGAGACATGGAGGTAGATGTATGAATTTGATTGTTGTAAACAAATTCAGCTAGAGCGAGGTATTGAACCCAGTCAGGTGGTGGTATAACATCGTAGGTATTGTTCAAGTGTCAGGTTAGTGCGTTCCGTTTGGACATCTGTTTGGGGATGAAAGGCAGTGGATAATGCTTGTTGAATATGCAACCCCTTGCAAAAGGTAGACCAAAACTTAGAGGTAAACTGGGAACCTCTATCAGAGACGATAGTTTCAGGTACGCAATGTAAACGAAAAATCTCCTGAAGGAAAATGGTAGCTGTTTGACTAGCATCAGGTACCCCTTTGGTAGCAACAAAATGGGCCATTTTAGAAAACCGATCAACCACTAACATGATTGAAGTATAGCCTTGAGCAGAGGGCAGATCAACAATAAAGTCTATGGCTATATTTGTCCAGGGTCTTATAGGAATCGGGAGTGATTGAAAAAGTCCTACAGGAGCTTGTCGTGAGTCCTTATTTGTTGCAAAGATAGAACATGATTGTACATAGATTTTAACGTCTTTCTGCATACTGGGCCGATAAAATTGGTGATTTATCAATTCTTGGGTTTTGTGAATGCCACCATGTCCACCTAATGGTGTATCATGAAAGAAATGTAATACTTTAGAATCAATACTAGACGGTACTACCACTTTGTTTTTCTGGACCTGGTACTCGGAATACTGTGTGGATGCTTCTGAGGAATCTAGGGCAGTTTCTGATCTAGCTGTCGGTTGACAAAGTGTCCCATAAGGAGGCTTGATTAGCTAAGAAGTGTTTGATTGTAGAATAGTAGTATGTTCAGACTCAGGTTTTTTGGCCTCTCCAATGCGAGACAGAGCATATGCTTTACCGTTTCTGGCTCCAGGATGGTATGTAACAATAAAGTGAAATTGACAAAAAAAAGTGCCCATCGGTCTTGTCTGGCTCTTAGTCTGTGGGCTGTACGTAGATTTTCTAGATTTTTAAGATCAGCCTATACTGTGATGGGATGATCAGCTACCTCCAGGAGATGTCTCCATTCTTTGAATGCTGTTTTTATGGCAAGTAGCTCTATGTCCCCAACATCATAATTTCTTTCTGCTGGGGAGAGCACTCGAGATAAGAAAGCCACCGGATGAAGATAATCCCTGTCCCCGGCTCTTTGTGATAGCACTGCTCCCATAGCAGTTTCAGAAGTGTCAACTTCAACATAAAAGGGTTGTCGTGTTCCGGGGCATGATTAAGATAGGTGCAGAGGTGAAAAAATTGTTTTAACTGTTCAAAGGCCAATTGAGCTTTCTCAGTCCAACAAAACATTTTTTTTTGTAAGAGCAGTTATTGGTTGAATAATACGAGAACATTTCCTTATAAACCTTCTATAAAAGTTTGCAAAACCCACAAAGCATTGTATGGCCTTCTTGCTATCTGGAATGGGCCAGTTGATTATAGCCTCAATCTTTTTGGAGTCCATACTTATCCTTCCATGTGTGAAAATGAAGCCTAGGAATTTAACACATGTTTTGCATATAGATTATTGTTTCTTAAGCAAGATAATACTGTTGTGACGTGTTCATGGTGTTGTGATTCAGAAGAGGAGAAAATAAGTATGCCATCAAAATAGTGCTTATAAACAAGTAATAATGTCAGATGCGCCTATATAAATTGTGATAACAATGAAACAATAGTGTTGGCAGTAATAAACCAAAATGCCTAATGGGTTAAAAGATACATATTAATGTGCAAATAATATGTGATATCACACAACCAAAGTAAAAATGTGATATAACCCACAGGGCTGGTACAAATAAAAATATAACAATCAAACCAATAGTACTAGTGTATAAACCTAAAAGTCCAAAGTTGTAATGAAGTTCATATGGCTGCAAAACACTTCTTCCAAAAGTTGAAGGCAATTCAAACGAAACAAATCTGTAAAAAGGACAAAAAAGAAGAAGGCGCCAACATAGTGTGATTCAGTATTGAAAGATGTTCACTCCCCACGCATTCATTAATCGTACTTACAAGAAGTAAGGCACTTGAGAAGTGCTACAACGGCTTTCTGGAACATTAACAGCTGTCCAGGTAGCTGCTCACTCGTAATACAGGTGAATCCCTTGATGCAGTGGCTCTCCTGCTCGTTTAAGATGTGCAAGGTCCCTGCAGCTTTTTTCTCTTGCGGTGCTTCTATCTCTCGTAGTGACTGCCCTCAGGAGAAATACCCAACCAGGTGGGCTAGCAGCGGGACACCGTATAGTGTAAAAGTATATATATTTATCAGGCATAAAATATCACTCAAGCCGTGATAGAGATATAGTCTAAAAACAAATGTTTATTTAAAACATGTAAAATCACAACGCGTTTCCCGGTCTATCTTGACCGCTTCCTCAGGTGAATGAACTATATCTAAAACACACAGCTTATATTAGCCTTGCTCGGCGTCTATACCTGAACAAGGCGCATGCGTGAAGAAGTATGCAAAACCCAATCAAAAAGTGGGTGTGTATCTACGTTCTTGTGATTGGTTCTCATTGATCAAGCAGAGACCAATCTGACGAAATCTATACACACATATCGGCTCCGTGCACAGAAAAAGAACAACAAATATTATATAAAATCCACAAATATATGCCGATAGTGTGCGGTAGTATCATATAACTCAGCATGCTATTAAACATAGTTTTCAAAAGTATCCAATTAGAATAACCAACACTAATATATATTAATGTGTTGCGAATCCTAAGTAACAAAATGTCAGATAAATAACATTGTTACTGTACAAAAGGACCGCCGATGAGTAGAATGTGAACGTATATACAACCCCAGATTGGGATGCTTCTCCTACAGGCATTTACACAGTGATAACATCGCTGTAACATATAACAACCTGTCTCATATTACTATTTCATCTATTAACAAAATAATAATTTAAAATATATATAAGCCCAAAATATTTGATAAATATATAACTAAAAAAATATATATATGTGTGTATAAAATCTACATATGCATCAAGCTAATCGAACCAAATAGAGGCTCCAAATTGGCATCTACAAAACAGCCCCCCTCATACTCAAGACTAAAAAATATGGGTATATCTATTTGATAGCTCAGTGAATGTGTCTCTATTCATACATAAGGGTGAAACAAATTCACTATCATGTACCCGAATTAAGGAGGCAAAAAGCCCCCCAAAATAAACTAACCTGATAGTGAAGGTAATAGAACAAAGATAATCTAAACTAACTCCAATAAGGGGTAGGATCCATCTCTAAAATAACTTGTCCTATATATATACTCTAAACTAATTAAATGCTGCCATGTCTAAATTCTCATTAAGGCCATATGGATTCAAGGTTTTCATTTTCCAAATCCAATATGTCTCCCTTTGTCTTAGGTCAATTAATCTATTTCTGCCCCACTTTAGAGTAATTTGCTCAATGGGAAAAATGCTATATATATCTGTCTGTCCATCATGACAGCATACTCCATGTCTAGAGGCTGTGCTTAATACAGTTATTTTAGAGATGGATCCTACCCCTTATTGGAGTTAGTTTAGATTATCTTTGTTCTATTACCTTCACTATCAGGTTAGTTTATTTTGGGGGGCTTTTTGCCTCCTTATTTCGGGTACATGATAGTGAATTTGTTTCACCCTTATGTATGAATAGAGACACATTCACTGAGCTATCAAATAGATATACCCATATTTTTTAGTCTTGAGTATGAGGGGGGCTGTTTTGTAGATGCCAATTTGGAGCCTCTATTTGGTTTGATTAGCTTGATGCATATGTAGATTTTATACACATATATAAATATATTTTTAGTTATATATTTATCAAATATTTTGGGCTTATATATATTTTAAATTATTATTTTGTTAATAGATGAAATAGTAATATGAGACAGGTTGTTATATGTTACAGCGATGTTATCACTGTGTAAATGCCTGTAGGAGAAGCATCCCAATCTGGGGTTGTATATACGTTCACATTCTACTCATCGGCGGTCCTTTTGTATAGTAACAATGTTATTTATCTGACATTTTGTTACTTAGGATTCGCAACACATTAATATATATTAGTGTTGGTTATTCTAATTGGATACTTTTGAAAACTATGTTTAATAGCATGCTGAGTTATATGATACTACCGCACACTATCGGCATATATTTGTGGATTTTATATAATATTTGTTGTTCTTTTTCTGTGCACGGAGCCGATATGTGTGTATAGATTTCGTCAGATTGGTCTCTGCTTGATCAATGAGAACCAATCACAAGAACGTAGATACACACCCACTTTTTGATTGGGTTTTGCATACTCCTTCACGCATGCGCCTTGTTCAGGTATAGACGCCGAGCAAGGCTAATATAAGCTGTGTGTTTTAGATATAGTTCATTCACCTGAGGAAGCGGTCGAGATAGACCGGGAAACGCGTTGTGATTTTACATGTTTTAAATAAACATTTGTTTTTAGACTATATCTCTATCACGGCTTGAGTGATATTTTATGCCTGATAAATATATATACTTTTACACTATACGGTGTCCCGCTGCTAGCCCACCTGGTTGGGTATTTCTCCTGAGGGCAGTCACTACGAGAGATAGAAGCACCGCAAGAGAAAAAAGCTGCAGGGACCTTGCACATCTTAAACGAGCAGGAGAGCCACTGCATCAAGGGATTCACCTGTATTATGAGTGAGCAGCTACCTGGACAGCTGTTAATGTTGCAGAAAGCCGTTGTAGCACTTCTCAAGTGCCTTACTTCTTGTAAGTACGATTAATGAATGCGTGGGGAGTGAACATCTTTCAATACTGAATCACACTATGTTGGCGCCTTCTTCTTTTTTGTCCTTTTTACAGATTTATGCCATCAAAATAGGCTATCACAAAGCTATCCAGAATGTCACAAAAGATATCATTGACCAACCGCTGAAAGGTAGCAGGGGCATTGCATAAGCCGAAAGGCATCACAGTATACTCATAATGTCCATAACGTGAATGAAAAACCGTTCCTCTTCTTACTCTAAGAAGATTGTAGGCGCCTCTTAAGTCAATCTTGCTAAAGATGACTGCTGATTTTAGTCTATCCATTAGCTCTGGGATAAGCGGTAAGGGGTATTTGTTTTTGATGATAATGGCGTTAAGCTCTCTGTAATTGATGCAGGGGCGAAGTCCTCCATCTTTTTTACTAATGAAGAATATGCCAGCTCCAGCAGGAGATTTAGATGGCTTGATAAACCCTTCTGAAGATTTTCTTGAATATATTCTTTTAAAACTTTTAACTCTGGCTCAGATAATGGATAAATACGTCCAAAGGGAATTGGAGCACCTGGAAGAAGATCTATGGGGCAATAGTACTCCCTGTGAGGGGGAAGGATATCTGCTTCTTTCTTTTCAAAGACATCACGTAATTCTGTAAACATGTCGGGTATTTGAACAGAGGTTTTCTCAGAAGTTTGGTTTTGAAGGGTAGCATTGCTAGAGGTTTTAAAACAAGTCTTGATACAAAAGGATGAATGGAAACTTATGGACCCAGTCTCCCAATTGATTGCAGGATTATGCTTACGCAGCCATGGCAGGCCAAGTACAAGGGGAAACACTGGTGATGTCGCCAAATCAAAGATGAGTTTTTCTTGATGTCCGGACCCAATTAGAATTGATAAGGGGATGGTTTCTTCTGTGATAGGACCAGTCTTTAGAGGTGAACCATCTATAAGTTGTATGTGAATGGGTATCTTTTTAAGGACACTTGGTATCTAAAGTCTTTGGGCTAATCGAATGTCCATAAAGCAACCACTAACACCCAAATCAATCATAGCAGGTATATTACTGGAATTCTTGTCCCACTGTAAAAAGAGAGATATAGACAAATGAGCATACCCAAGTATTTCAGCAGAGGACATTGGTCTCAGCAGAAGCAGAAGCATACATTAGTATTACAGGCAGAGGTCTTTGGTCTTAGCAGTAGTATATGCATACCCAAGTATTACAGGCAGAGGTCTTTAGTCTCAGCAGAAGCATATGTCGGATTTTACAAGCAGAGGTCTTTGGTCTCAGCAGTAGTATAAACATACATCAGTATTACAGGCAGAGGTCTTTGGTCACAGCAGTAATAGAAGCATACATCAGTATGACAAGCAAAGGTCTTTGATCTCAACAGTGGAGCAGGAACTGGGAAAGAACCTTCAAAGACAATAACTCAGTGCAGAATGAAGCACAGAGTAGCCTTTTATGGTAACTCCCACACCTGTACCTTTCAAGTGGGAGTTCCTGTAATCAACTACTGTCCCTTTAAATTTGGGCAGCGCACGGCTGCGCGTGCCTAGGGACTTGCAGCTTCTGCTGCTGGTCTCGGCGTCTCTCCACGTGGGATGCCGAGACGGATCACTGGGAGGCCCATTTATCAAGCTCCGTATGGAGCTTGAGGGCCTGTGTTTCTGGCAAGTCTTCAGACTCGCCAGAAACGCAAGTTATGGAGCAGCGGTCTAAAGACCGCTGCTCCATAACCCTGTCCGCCTCATCAGAGCACACAATACAACCCGCTCAAGTACGATCGGGTTGATTGACACTTCCCTGCTGGTGGCCCATTGGCCGCGAGTCTGTGGGGGGCGGCGTTGCACCAGCAGCTTTTGTGAGCTGCTGGTGCAATGCTGAATACGGAGAGCGTATTGCTCTCCGCATTCAGCGATGTCTGTCGGACCTGACCTGCACTGTCGGATAAGGTCCGACAGACATATGATAATTCGGCCTCTGGGCTTCAGCGTTAGCCACCACAACGACTGGGTAAGTCAGGGATCCTGACAATGTAAATATATATGTCCATATATGTGTACATATGTATTTATGTATTTATATGTGTAATTAAATTAAACATACGTTAAGAAGCAGTGGTCAAAAGAGGTGTCCGTCCGACATTTGATAAATCTACCCTCAGATCTCAATCTCATAGACCACATGTGGAGAGATCTCAAAACAGCAGTTGGAATAAGGAACCCTTCCAATCTGAGAGACCTGGAGCAGTTGGTGAAAGAAGAGTGGTCCAAAATTCCAGTAGAGAGGTGTAAGAAATTCATTGATTGATTTATATAGCAATTGATTTATAGTTATTTTTTCCAAGGGGTGTGCTACCAAATATTAAATAGAGGGTGCCAATAAATTTGTCCAGTCTATTTTTGGAGTTTAGTGTGGAATGTGCCAGATTTGGCTTTTTGTTCTCTACTTTTTTTGTGTCATACCAATACAAACAAATTAAATAAACATGAGAATGCTTAAACATTTGTAATTGCAAAAATGTTCTGCGCAAAGTGGTGCATTATCTGAGAGAAATGCAAGGGTGCCAATATTTTGGCCATGACTGTATATAAGTGTATTGGAGCCCTTTGCAGTTAAGTAAATTAAAACATGTAAAAGCATATTTATGCAATATTCATATTTAATAAAGGTTTTAACTATGTATGTTCTTTGTATTTTTAAATAGATATTCCTATATATGACTGTATATATCTATACCTATATATAATTATGTGTATAGATAGATAGATAGATAGATAGATAGATAGATAGATAGATAGATAGATAGATAGATAGATAGATTGATAGATAGATAGATAGACAGACAGATAGATAGATAGATAGATAGATAGATAGATAGATAGATAGATATAAATTGTACCAAAATACCATCAGATATATGTAGAAATATGTATTTATGAATAAATAGAACATATTCTGCTATGTGCAAAACATTTGAATGTGAAATATTCATATTTTGTTTATGTCAGGTTAGCATACATGCGAATATGTGATCGAGTTAGCGGGCGAGAAAAATTTTAGGTTTTTTTCGCCATTTTTTTTGTTCCATTGAATGCTATGGGTGAATAGGTTATCGTGTGCACGATAATCTAAGCTTGGCTTTTTGCGTGTGTCGGGTTAGCATGAGCAAAACGGTTTCTTCTAGCAAAACAATCTCTATAGCGAAAGCGCTAAATTGGGGTCCACTTCTATTCTAGCCCTTTATGAGTAATCAATGAAGAAATTCAAGTAGTTCGCAAATGGGATATGTCCAATCAGAGAGCAAGCATAATAACATTAAAGGGTTTATACATTAGGATTTTAGATTAATAAAATTACATTGCTTTTGGCAAAAAATAGGCATATTTTTTATATGATGAATGAATAAAAATTTTGCCAGTATATTTAGCAGGAATGTAGACTTTATTTTTGTTATTGGAAAATGTATTATTGTTGCAGTCTTTGCTGATATGGCAGAGTGAATGCACAGAGAGAATATAAGAATAGTTTTTGCAGTAACCAGCACAATGCTGATTCCCCTGCCTAATAGACCACAGACATATAGCTTTGTTATTGAGCCACAATGGTAAATTCTGATTATGTCACCTTAACATCAATTCTCATGAGGTTATTAAAGCAATTACAGTCAGCCTAGTATTGACAGAACCAATCTGGAAATCTATTAAAATATGTGAACATTTTTGCATAGCAGCCAGTAAAATTGCTTATAATGCTTTTGTCTTTTAATGAAACATACAGTTGTTGAATATATTTTTAGACATAATATTTTCCCAGTTTCTTTTGCATTATATTAAAATATTGTCGAGCACATTCTTATATCTGTGATTATCTTGTTTCTTTTTTCATTATGAATTTATGTTAGCTATCACAAAATACATTGGGTTAGATTACATTTGTAGCCCAATGCTACATGAGCTCGTGCTGTGGCAAAAATGCATTTTTAAGGGCGCACTCGTAATTCTACTCATATTACAAGTGGGAAGTAAATGCAATCATGCCGCCATGATTGCAATTTGCACTTTGGTTAACCCTGCTTCTCAAAAGCAGGTGATAACCATAGTGCAAACCTAAAACAGTGTCAGAAAACACATACAAAAACAGGGCTAATTTATTTGTGATAAATAACCAGCCATTATTAGTGCTCAGAAAATGAACTAGTGATCAGATATCTGGTTAATTTTCTAAATGTACCCCATTTGCCCCCAAATTTCAGTGTTAGGTTGTTTTTTATTTAAAAAAAAAATAGCTTTTTTTTCTTTCAGGATTCGGGTAGAGAATGCAATTTTAAGCAAATTTCTAATTTACTCCTATTATCACATTTTCTTCATTCTCTTGGCATCTTTATTTAACCCCTTAATGACAACTGACGTACCAGGTACGTCATGCATTAACAAGCAGTTAATGACAATGGACGTACCTGGTACGTCAGTTGTCTAACAGAGTGCTGGAAGCGATCACACATGCTTCCAGCAGCTCTGAGGGTATTGCAGTGATGCCTCGATATGGAGGCATCCTGCAATACCATTTTACAAGCCCCTGATGCAGAGAGAGCCACTCTGTGGCCCTCTCTGCACCGGTAGCGATAGTGCCGGGTGTGAGGGTGCGCGTGCGCGTGCACGATGCGCGCGTGTGCACGTGAGCGTGCATGTGCGCGTGCACGCGTGTGCACGTGTGCACCCATTAGCCACACTGACACCAATGAATGAGGGCAGAAAGGGGGAAAAAGGGATTTTTTTAAAAAAAAAATATATAAAAAGATCTGGGAGGGGGTGGGGGTGGGGGTATTGTGGGGGGCTGCTACACTACAGAAATAGTTTTTTTAAGTTAAAATAAAATAAAAATACTTTTTGGGGGGTTTTTGGGGCCAAACTGGGTACTGGCAGAAAGCTGCCAGTACCCAAGATGGTGGTAATTAGGTAGGGGAGAGGGTTAGAGAGCTGGAGGGGGGATCAGGGAGGTTGGGGCTAAGGCAGGGGTCCATCACAGCTAAAATACTTTATTATTTTTATTTAAAAAAAAAAAAACCTCTTTTATTTAGTACTGGCAGACTTTCTGCCAGTACTTAAGATGGCGGGAACAATTGTGGGGTGGGGGAGGGAAGAGAGCTGTTTGGGAGGGATCAGGGGGTGGGATGTGTCAGGTGGGAGGCTGATCTCTAAAATTAACCCTGCAAGCTCCCTACAAGCTACCTAATTTAACCCCTTCACTGCTGGGCATAATTCACGTGTGGTGCGCAGCAGCATTTAGCGGCCTTCTAATTACCAAAAAGCAACGCCAAAGCCATATAAGTCTGCTATTTCTGAACAAAGGGGATCCCAGAGAAGCTTTTACAACAATTTCTGCCATAATTGCACAAGCTGTTTGTAAATAATTTCAGTGAGAAACCTAAAATTGTGAAAAATGTTAAGTTTTTTTTTTTATTTGCTCGCATTTGGCGGTGAAATGGTGGCATAAAATATACCAAAATGGGCCTAGATCAATACTTGGGGTTGTCTACTACACTACACTAAAGCTAAAATTAACCCAACAAGCTCCCTACAAGCTCCCTAATTAACCCCTTCACTCCTGGGCATAAAACACGTGTGGGGCGCAGCGGCATTTAGCGGCCTTCTAATTACCAAAAAGCAACCCAAAAGCCATATAAGTCTGCTATTTCTGAAAAAAGGGGATCCCAGAGAAGCATTTACAACCATTTGTGCCATAATTGCAGAAGCTGTTTGTAAATAATTTCAGTGGGAAACCTAAAGTTTGTGACAAATTTTGTGAAAAAGTGAACTTTTTTTTTTTTTGATCGCATTTGGCGGTGAAATGGTGGCATGAAATATACCAAAATGGGCCTAGATCAATACTTTGGGTTGTCTTCTAAAAAAAAATATATACATGTCAAGGGATATTCAGGTATTCCTGACAGATATCAGGGTTCCAATGTAACTAGCGCTAATTTTGAAAAAAAGTGGTTTGGAAATAGCGAAGTGCTACTTGTATTTATTGCCCCATAAATTGCAAAAAAAGCAAAGAACATGTAAACATTGGGTATTTCTAAACTCAGGACAAAATTTAGAAACTATTTAGCATGGGTGTTTCTTGGTGATTGTAGATGTGTAACATATTTTGGGGGTCAAAGTTAGAAAAAGTGTGTTTTTTTCCATTTTTTCCTCATATTTTATTATTTTTTTTTTAGTAAATTATAAGACATGATGAAAATAATGGTACCTTTAGAAAGTCAATTTAATGGCGAGAAAAACGGTATATAATATGTGTGGGTACAGTAAATGAGTAAGAGGGAAATTACAGCTAAACACAAACACTGCAGAAATGTAAAAATAGCCATTGTCATTAAGGGTAAGAAAATTGAAAAATGGTCCGGTCATTAAGGGGTTAAAAAGCAGGAACGAAAGCTTAAGAGCCAGCTCATTTTAGGTTCAGCACCTGGGTAGCACTTGCTGATTGGTGGCTAAATGTGAGATCTGGCTTGTCTGTAGATGCTGAAATAAGAAACACTGATGTAAACCATATTTAATAAGTTAAATGACGCTTAAAAAGAGACATCCCACCCACAATTTTTCTTTTATGATTTAGAAAGAGAATGCAATTTTAAACATCTTTCTAATTTAATTCTATTATCTAATTTGTTTTATTCTCTTGATATTCTTTGTTGAAAAGCATATCTAGATATGCTCACTAGCTGCTGATTAGTTGCTGCACATAGAAGCCTTGTGTGATTGGCTCACCATGTGCATTGCTTTTTCTTCAACTAAGGATACTTAAAAAATGAAGCAAAATAAATAATGGAAGTAAATTGTAATGTTGTTTAATTTTCTATTCTCTATCTGAATCATGAAAGAAAGAGTTTGGGTTTAGTGGCCCTTTAATAACTTTACTAAGTTGTAAAAGAGTTATGACAGAGAACACTCACAAAAAAGCAAGGACTGTTAAGACACTAAATAAAAACGTCTCATTTCCTCAGAAGGCACGGATGGAAAAATATCTTGCTTTTGTCAAGCATATGAAAGCAGCTGCCAAGTGAAGAAAAACATCTACATGTCAGAAAAATCAATAATCAGTGAGCAAATAATATTTTGAAGCATTTTGTTCCCCACCTGTGCTATCTGGGGTGATTATGGCATGCTCCATCTGTGTCTTAGCATTCCCTGCTTTTTCTGCATGTTCTCTGTCTAAAAGGCTCTGTTACAACACAATAACCTAGATTACAAGTCGTGCGGCAAATCCGTTGCGAAAAGCCTGCTCACCATATGACTTTTTCGCATTTGCATAGCGTTGTCATTACCGCGCATAAACCAAGTTCCGATTTGGCATGCGTGTGCACTTGTTCCCCATAGAGATCAATGGAGAAAGATGTTGAAAAAAAAATAACACCCACGATTGAGAAATCACCATCGCATTTTTGCATTCCCCATTGAAGTCTATGGAGAGAAAGAAATAAAAAAACCTAACACCCTACTATAAGCTCCTAGTCTAATAACCCCTAATATGCCATCCCCCCACATCGCAAACAATAAATACATTGAATAACCCCTAAACTCTCATCCCCCCACATTGCAAAGTATCTAAATACATATATTAACCCCTAAACCTCCATCCCACTTTTACAAAGTATTAATTTAATAACTAAACTCCCTAACCTAATCCCCCCTAACTTAACCCCAATTAAAATACACATAAATTAAATTAAAAATATACTAACTACCTTAAAAAAAATTACCTATAAAAGAAAATTAAAACCTAATCTTAAACTTAAAAAAACCTTACAAAAAAATTGCAAAAAAATTAAAAAAACATTACAAAAATAAACCTACATTACAAAAATGAAAAAACCCTACCATTACCGAAAATAAAAAAACTACCATTACAGAAAATAAAAAACTACCATTACAGGAAATAAAAAACTTACCCTTACAAAAAATAACAAATGAAATTATCCAAAATAAAAAAAAAATATTCCTATTCTAATACCCCTAAAAAAAAAAAACACCTCCAAATAAAAATATACCCTATGCTACAAATAAACTATAAATAGCCCTTAAAATGGCCTTTTGTAGGGCATTACCCTAAAGCCAACAGCTCTTTTGCATAAAAAATAAAATAATTAACCCCTAACATTACACCCCCCCCCCCCACAAAAAAAATAAAAAAAAATCCTAACAAAAAAAAAACATAATCTACCCATTGGGTAGGTATTTTTTTATTTTTTTAGGGGTATTAGAATAGGAATATTTTTTTTAATTTTGGATAATTTTGTTTGTTATTCTTTTTAAGGGTAGGTTTTTTATTTTCTGTTATGGTAGTTTTTTTTTCTGTAATGGTAGGTTTTTTATTTTTGGTAATGATAGAGTTTTTTTTATTCTTGTAATGAAGGTTTATTTTTGTAATGTAGGATTTTTATTTTTTGTAATTTTATTTTTTCCAAGTAATGTTATATTTTTCTTTTTTTATTTTAAGTGTAGGTTCTAATTTTCTTTTACAGGTAAGTTTTTTATTTTTTTGAAGGTAGTTAGTATATTTTTAATTTGATTATGGTGTATTTTAATGGGGGTTAAGTTAAGGGGTGTTAGGTTAGATCATTTAGTTATTAGTTTAATACTTTTCAATAGTTTTATTTAGTGTTTGTTATGTGGGGGGAAGGGGGTTTAGGGGTTAATAGTGTATTTAGATACTTTGCGATGTGGGGGGATGGCGGTTTAGGGGGTTATTACTTTTATTTAGTGTTTGCCATGTGGGGGATGGTGGTTTAGGTGTTAATAGATTTATTCAGTGTTTGCGATGTGGGGGAATGGCGGTTTAGGGGTTAATAGTGTTATTTAGTGTTTGCAATTTGGGGGATGATGGTTTAGGGGTTAATAGTTTTATTCAGTTTTTGTGATGTGGGGGGATGTCGGTTTAGGGGTAATAGTTTCATTTAGTGTTTGCAATTTGGGGGGATGGCAGTTTAGGGGTTAATTTGTAGTTTATGGGTGTAAGTGTACTTTGTAAGGTATTTTTGATGTGCTTTGTGAAACTTTTTTGTTTTGAAAAACACGTAACTACAGCTCTTCCTTGTAAAATGGGTTGTTGCGTAAAATACCATATCGCATGCGGGAAAGACACAACGCGTGACGTTTAATATCAAGTCTATGAACATTACCCTTCAAAAACCATATCGCACTCAGAAAAGCCAAACCATAAATCGGTACTACCATATCGCACTCAGAAAAGCCAAACTTGTAAATTAGGTCAATGAATGCTATAATTAGGGTATAGTTTACCTCCTATAATTTTTACCTCTTTTCTAATACATTTTAGCCTTTTAAATGGACAGTTTAAAATAATCCTTTAGGATTATTTTGTATATGAAATAACTGTATGTGCTGATTGAAGCCACATCCCCCCTGAAATAGCCCGAGCAGGAATAGTAAATCTAGCCATAAGTGACAGTTGACAACTCCTTGTAAAAGTATCAACCATGTGTACAGCATGGACTGACCAACTTATGCCGAACTCTGCCTGTTAAAATGATGTTGCCTTTTGCCTGTGCCCACCTGTACTATCTATAAATGACTGGCTGTACTACCTGTACTATCTATCACTGACTGGATGTACTACCTGTACTATCTATAACTGACTGGATGTACCACCTGCACTATCTATAACTGACTGGATGTACTACCTGTACTATCTATAACTGACTGGATGTACCACCTACACTATCTATAACTGACTGGATGTACTACATGTACTATCTATAACTAACTGAATGTACCACCTGTACTATCTATAACTGACCGGATGTACCATTTGTACTATCTATAACTGACCGGATGTACCACCTGTACTATCTATAACTGACTGGATGTACCACCTGTACTATCTATAACTGACCGGATGTACCACCTGTACTATCTATAACTAACTGGATGTACCACCTGTACTATCTATAACTGACTGGATATACCACCTGTACTATCTATAACTAACTGGATGGATCACCTGTACTATCTATAAATAACTGGATGTATCACCTGTACTATCTATAACTGACTGGATGTACCACCCCTACTATATATAACTAACTGGATGTACCACCTGTACTATCTATAACTGACTGGATGTACCACCTGTACTATTTATAACTGACTGGATGTACCACCTGTACTATCTATAACTGACTGGATGTATCAACTGTACTATCTATAACTGACTGGATGTACCACCTGTACTATCTATAACTAACAGGATGTATCACCTTTACTATCTATAACTAACTGGATGTACCACCTTTACTATCTATAACTGACTGGATGTACCACCTGTACTATCTATAACTGACTGGATGTACCATCTGTACTATCTATAACTGACTGGATGTACCACCTGTACTATCTATAACTGATTGGATGTACCACCTGTACTATCTATAACTGACTGGATGTACCAACTGTACTATCTATAACTGACTGGATGTACCAACTGTTCAATCTATAACTGACTGGATGTACCACCTGTACTATATATAACTGACTGGATGTACCACCTGTACTATCTATAACTGATTGGATGTATCACCTGTACTATCTATAACTAACTGGACGTATCACCTGTACTATCTATAACTGACTGGATGTACCATCTGTACTATCTATAACTGACTGGATGTACCACCTGTACTATCTATAACTAACAGGATGTATCACCTTTACTATCTATAACTAACTGGATGTACCACCTTTACTATCTATAACTGACTGGATGTACCACCTGTACTATCTATAACTAACTGGATGGATCACCTGTACTATCTATAAATAACTGGATGTATCACCTGTACTATCTATAACTGACTGGATGTACCACCCCTACTATATATAACTAACTGGATGTACCACCTGTACTATCTATAACTGACTGGATGTACCACCTTTACTATCTATAACTGACTGGATGTACCACCTGTACTATCTATAACTGACTGGATGTACCATCTGTACTATCTATAACTGACTGGATGTACCACCTGTACTATCTATAACTAACAGGATGTATCACCTTTACTATCTATAACTAACTGGATGTACCACCTTTACTATCTATAACTGACTGGATGCACCACCTGTACTATCTATAACTGACTGGATGTACCATCTGTACTATCTATAACTGACTGGATGTACCACCTGTACTATCTATAACTGACTGGATGTACCAACTGTACTATCTATAACTGACTGGATGTACCAACTGTTCAATCTATAACTGACTGGATGTACCACCTGTACTATATATAACTGACTGGATGTACCACCTGTACTATCTATAACTGATTGGATGTATCACCTGTACTATCTATAACTAACTGGACGTATCACCTGTACTATCTATAACTGACTGGATGTACCACCTGTACTATCTATAACTGTTTGTATGTATTACCTGTACTATCTATAACTAACTGGATGTATCACCTGTACTATCTATAACTGACTGTATATACCACCTGTACTATCTATAACCAACTGGATGTACCACCTGTACTATCTATAACTGACTGGATGTACCACCTGTACTATCTATAACTGACTGGATGTACCACCTGTACTATCTATAACTGACTGGATGTATCACCTGTACTATCTATAACTGACTGGATATAACACCTGTACTATCTATAACTAACTGGATGTATCACCTTTACTATCTATAACTAACTGGATGTACCACCTTTACTATCTATAACTGACTGGATGTACCACCTGTACTATCTATAACTGACCAGATGAACCATCTGTACTATCTATTACTGACTGGATGTACCACCTGTACTATCTATAACTGATTGGATGTACCACCTGTACTATCTATAACTGACTGGATGTACCAACTGTTCAATCATTAACTGACTGGATGTACCACCTGTACTATATATAACTGACTGGATTTACCACCTGTACTATCTATAACTGATTGGATGTATCACCTGTACTATCTATAACTAACTGGATGTATCACCTGTACTATCTATAACTGACTGTATATACCACCTGTACTATCTATAACTGACTGGATGTATCACCTGTACTATCTATAACTTACTGGATGTATCACCTGTACTATCTATAACTTACTGGATGTATCACCTGTACTATCTATAACTGACTGGATGTAGCACCTGCACTATCTATAACTAACTGGATGTTTCACCTGTACTATCTATAACTGATTGGATGTATCACCTGTACTATCTATAACTAACTGGATGTATCACCTGTACTATCTATAACTGAGTGGGTGTATCACCTGTACTATCTATAACTGATTGGATGTATCACCTGTACTATCTATAACTAACTGGATGTATCACCTGTACTATCTATAACTGACTGTATATACCACCTGTACTATCTATAACTGACTGGATGTATCACCTGTACTATCTATAACTTACTGGATGTATCACCTGTACTATCTATAACTTACAGGATGTATCACCTGTACTATCTATAACTGACTAGATGTAGCACCTGCACTATCTATAACTAACTGGATGTACCACCTGCACTATCTATAACTAACTGGATGTACCACCTGTACTATCTATAACTGACTGGATGTACCACCTGTACTATCTATATCTGACTGGATGTACCACCTTGTTACAGAAGCATTAGTTATTTTGTTGTGAAGAGCTTATTTCCCAGCAGCAATGCCTGAACCAGCAAGCCAGCGCCTAAGAAGGGCTCCAAGAAAACCGTAACAAGTATCATTTCATAAAGAGTTAACTCTTTTTTTTCAGCTTTTAGAAACTATTGCCTAAATACACGTTTGCTGGCCTCAGCTCTAAGTTTAGTGATAACAAATCCCATTGTCTAATCACCTCTGGAGCCAGACTGCTAATTGATAAGATGAACTTGTAAACTTGTTATCTTAAGTACTGTAATCCTATTGTGGCCTGTCAAAGGACAGTGCTCTCTATCTAAATGTGTGATGGGGGATTTTATGCTTCCCCCCCTCTCCCCCTGGGAGTGCCCTGTGTGCATGTAACCTTAATAAAAAGCAGGCTGGGCATCCCAGTCCTGAGTTCTTGTTTTGACCCTCAATCGCAGCGTTGACTCGTTTTTGTGGGCAGAAGGGTATCCTAGCTGTACTGCAGCTAAGGGAGATTATTCTATATTTGCGAGACTCATATAGAATACTATGGAAAGCAGCTTCTCCCCTCTTTAGCAATAGGGATCCAGGCTACTAAGCGGTTTCTCTCTCAGCGAGACTAAGGGTAACCGTAACATTTGGCGGCAGCGGCGGGATTTTCCTGGATTTCCTAGGAGAGGTACAGAACGGATGGAGAGCGCTTACGAAAAATTGAAGCGTACAACCCTAAAGGATTTACTTGAAAGCAGAGGGGGGTACACCAGCAACCGGCCGAGGAGAGAGCTGATCGCAGAATTGACCGAACTGGATCAGAGCTTCACAATGGCGGAAACACCGACCACGATTAGTGACGAAAAAACCAGGATTGTTCGGGAAAGGCTCTCATTATACGGGCCGAACCCCTCCATGGAATTGGTACAGCAGTTGATGGCGGAGGCGGACGAGGATATACGAGAGACTCAAGCCCACGAACTCAACCTAGCGAACGCACACCGCAATGCTGAAGCCCCGCAGGTAATCATCCCTGTCGAAAATGCTGGGAGGCCCAAGGTACCCTATGCGGCATTTCGACCCTTCCTAGAGAGCGAGACAGGGATTGATGAATATTTGGCGGACTTTGAAAGGCAATGTGCCCTGCACCAGATTCCCAACAGAGAGTGGCCCACAATATTGTCTGGGAAACTATCCGGGCGAGCCCTGGAAGCCTTTCGTACTCTGGGTGCTGAGGAAGTGACACAGTATGAGCTAGTTAAGGAGACACTGTTGCGACGGTACGCTGTAACTCCGGACACGTATCGCCGACAGTTTCGGGGCACGGAAAAGAAGCCTAACGATACCCATATGGAATGGGCGCACCGAATGCGGAGAGCGGCAAATCACTGACTGAGCGGAAGTAAAGCGGTGACTGGGGAGGAAATTTTACAATTGTTTCTCTTAGAACATTTTTATAATGGCATGGAACAGCAAGGGAAGGAATGGCTGCGAGACAGGCGGCCTTCTACCTTAGAAGAAGCAGCCAAATTGGCAGATGAACATTATGACTCCCGTCTTCACGAACCCATGAACTACCGAGCTCCAGCACGGGTCGAACCCAGAGAGGTTTACCGTGCACCCCCTCGTGCTGAATTCCGAGCCCCGGTGCCCACAGGGTCCGTCCGACACTCAGGACCACCCAATAACAGCTCTGAGCGTCCCAGACCGACTTGCCACCGATGCAAGCAACCAGGGCATTTCATGGCTATTAAGAGTGAGAAAGAGGGCGCCACATAGCGTGATACTGTTGATACAGATTCAGAAGGCAAGGAATTCAAAAAGGCTTACCGAACAGCTCGGCACCGTTCTGTGACCGGTGCTATCAGGCAGACTAACACTCTCAGTGGTTAGCACACTGGGTGGCCTCGGATGGAATGCAGGCGGGTGGGTCTCAGCGTTGAGAATTAGCACACTGGGTGGCCTCAGATGTAATGGAAACAGGTGGATTTCAGCGTTGCTTAATTAGAGCAAATCCGCGTCTCTGCAACACCTATACTGCAGCCTCCAATGGATTATAAACATAAGATACCTCTCCAAATAAGGTAAATGATTGTAAGCGACAACTTCCGTATGATAAAGTTAAAATCTTTAATCAAACCAGGTTTTTGCTACGCGTTTCTAGACCAATGGTCTTTTCCTCAGGCATAAAAACAAGGAAATGGCTAGCTGCCCCCTTAATACGCACCAGACACCCAGGAATTACAATTACCCCTCTGGGTCCTATCGTCCGGCCCGGGCCCTCTGTGTTAACCAAGAGGCCCCTATGGAGGGATATGTGGGGCCGCTTCACGAGGCAGACCCTGTATATGCTGCCTCAGATAACCGCCAGCACCATCGGCAGAGGGTATGGCTCGAGGGGCGATCTACCGAGGGATTGCGAGACACAGGGGCTACTATCACGCTGGTACAGAGTCATTTGGTGCCAGAGCACAAGCGATCCGGACAGACTGTGGCCGTTAGAGTGGCGGGGGGGGATGTGTACAAAATTCCAACAGCTAAAGTGCATCTTGATTGGGGAGCGGGAAAGGGGGCTGTGAACGTGGGCCTAATGGATAATTTACCTGCCGAAGTACTACTGGGCAACGATTTGGGCCCCATGACTTCTGCCTATGCTCCAGTATGCAACAACGAGGCGGACCCAGTGACTACACGGGCCCAAGCCCGGACGGAGCGAGAGCTCTCACCAGTGCGGGAGACACAGGTAAGACCTACCCCGACCTTGCCTGACAGGTTAGGCCCCATACCCTGGGACACCCCAGATGCTTTCGAGGCAGAGACTAAGACTGACCCGACCTTACAAAAGTACCGGGAACGAGCAGAGACCGGAGGGGGCGGGGCAGATAACGAAACATTCTTATGGGAAAAAGGGAAACTATACCGCTGGACAGAGAAAAGGGGACAGCGTAGGCGACAGCTGGTAGTGCCCCACAAATACCGTCAAGAAATCCTCAAAATAGGCCACGACATCCCCTTAGCAGGCCACCTAGCCGTTACCCGTACCCTACACCGCATTACTCACACGTTCTTTTGGCCAGGGGTGCACGCTGACGTTAGAACTTACTGTAACACCTGCGATGTGTGTCAACGAGTAGGAAGGCGAGGCGATCACCCTAAAGCCCAGCTAGTAAATATGCCCATTGTAGAGGAACCCTTCAGCCGGGTTGCTATTGACCTAGTGGGACCACTGGCTACCCCTAGTCCCTCCGGTAAGCGAT
The DNA here is from genome assembly GCF_027579735.1 of Bombina bombina. Taxonomy (NCBI): domain Eukaryota; kingdom Metazoa; phylum Chordata; class Amphibia; order Anura; family Bombinatoridae; genus Bombina; species Bombina bombina. The sequence goes on along the minus strand of NC_069504.1, from coordinate 241,475,312 downwards.
ACATTCTTACCGTAGTGGACTACGCTACCAGGTACCCAGAGGCTGTCGCCCTATCCAACATACAAGCGGATACGGTAGCGAATGCACTAGTACAGGTGTTCTCCCGGGTAGGATTTCCAAAAGAAATCCTATCCGACCGAGGCACCCAATTTACGGCTGAATTGACCCAACAACTCTGGCAGGTTTGCAAAATTAAGTCCCTCCTGAGCTCCCCATACCACCCCCAGACGAACGGGCTGTGTGAGGGGTTCAATGGGACCCTCAAGCAAATGCTCAAGACGTTCACTCAGGAATACCGAGACTGGGAACGCTTCCTGCCGCACCTCCTATTTGCTTATCGGGAGGTGCCCCAGGAAATGACAGGGTTCTCTCCCTTCGAGTTGCTCTACGGAAGAAAGGTACGGGGACCCCTAAACCTGATCCGGGAGCACTGGGAGGGAGAGATGGAGGCTGACGGTGTCCCCATTGTGCCATACGTGCTGGAACTCAGGGACCGAATGGAGCAATTAGCCAAATCCGTGCGGGCTAATCTCCAGTTGGCCCAGAGAAGACAGAAAGTATGGTACGATCGGGGGCCCGAAAGAGAATCTTCACCATAGGACAAAAGGTGTTAGTACTTAAGCCGGTGAAGACAGACAAATTGCAGGCGTCCTGGCAGGGTCCCTACCAGATCGTAGAGAAAAGGGGAGACACCACTTATGTGATAGCTAGCTGCCATGACAACAATCTTAGAAAGACATTCCATGTAAACATGCTCAAGGAATATTTTGAGCGACCAGAGAACATGACGGCCGTATGTTGTTCCCCTCAGGAAGACCCCGACAGTTTACCCATTCCAGACCTATTAGAAAAGAGCCTCCCCACAGGTATAGTGGCGCAGGTTCAGATAGGGGACCGACTTAGCCCCACTGAAAGGGAGCAGCTCAACCAACTCCTCCAGTCCAAACACCTCACCTTCTCCCCGAAGCCAGGGTACACTACTTTAACCACCCACCAGGTAGATACTCCGGGACAAGCTCCCTTGCGCCAGGCTCCGTACCGAATCCCCGAAGCAGTTAGGACAGGAATGAAGAAGGAGATCGATGAGATGCTCCAGCTCAGGGTAATTGAGCCCTCCGATAGTCCCTGGGCCTCCCCAGTTGTCTTGGTGCCCAAGAAAGATGGGACCACCCGGTTCTGCGTAGACTATCGGAGGCTCAATGAAAATACAGTGACGGACGCTTACCCTATGCCCAGGGTAGACGAGCTACTCGATCATATAGCCAGGGGAAATTACCTGACCACTATTGACCTCTGCAAAGGTTACTGGCAGATTCCCCTGGCCCCGGAGGCTATCCCCAAGTCGGCATTCGTCACCCCATTCGGCTTATATCAGTTTAGGGTAATGCCGTTTGGGATGAAGAATGCCCCAGCTACATTCCAGCGCTTGGTGGATAGGCTCCTGGATGGCTTCCAGAGTTTTGCTTGCGCCTACCTGGACGACATAGCAATCCACAGTGAGTCCTGGGAGGACCACTTAGCTCATGTGGGAATGGTTCTGGATCAGATCCGGGCTGCTGGCCTGACTCTGAAGCCAGAAAAATGCCACTTTGGGATGGCCGAGGTACAGTACCTGGGTCACCGGGTGGGGTGTGGAAAGCAGCGACCAGAGCCGGCCAAAATAGAAGCTGTCGCCAATTGGCCCACCCCCATCACTAAGACTCAGGTCCTAGCCTTCCTGGGCACGGCAGGGTACTACAGACGGTTCGTACCAGACTACAGCACACTTGCCAAACCCCTGACTGACTTGACCAAGAAGAACTTACCTCGACAGGTCCTGTGGTCTCTCCACTGTGAAACGGCTTTCCAGGCTCTCAAAAATGCTCTAATTAACGCTCCTGTCTTGGCGGCCCCAGCCCTTAACAAACGTTTTATCGTCCATACAGATGCTTCCATGTTCGGGCTGGGAGCCGTCCTCAGCCAAGTAGGCGAAGATGGAGGGGAGCATCCAGTTGCCTACATCAGCCGGAAGCTCCTGCCCTGCGAAGTCAGCTATGCAGCGGTCGAAAAGGAGTGTTTGGCTTTGGTGTGGGCATTAAAGAAATTGACTCCCTATTTATATGGTCAGGAGTTCACTTTGGTCACCGACCATAACCCGTTGGTGTGGCTGAACCGGGTCTCTGGAGATAACGGCAGGCTATTACGTTGGAGCTTATCGTTCCAACCCTTCAATTTCACCATTACTTACAGACCTGGGAAACAGAATGGCAACGCCGATGGGTTGTCCAGACAAACAGACCTCAGCCCCGCATAACCAGCGGTCTGGACAGCCTTAGTCTGCCCCGAAAAGGGGTCAGACCGTGTCTGCCAGAGTGTTCCACAGAAAGGGAGCACTGTTACAGAAGCATTAGTTATTTTGTTGTGAAGAGCTTATTTCCCAGCAGCAATGCCTGAACCAGCAAGCCAGCGCCTAAGAAGGGCTCCAAGAAAACCGTAACAAGTATCATTTCATAAAGAGTTAACTCTTTTTTTTCAGCTTTTAGAAACTATTGCCTAAATACACGTTTGCTGGCCTCAGCTCTAAGTTTAGTGATAACAAATCCCATTGTCTAATCACCTCTGGAGCCAGACTGCAAATTGATAAGATGAACTTGTAAACTAGTTATCTTAAGTACTGTAATCCTATTGTGGCCTGTCAAAGGACAGTGCTCTCTATCTAAATGTGTGATGGGGGATTTTATGCTTCCCCCCCTCTCCCCCTGGGAGTGCCCTGTGTGCATGTAACCTTAATAAAAAGCAGACTGGGCATCCCAGTCCTGAGTTCTTGTTTTGACCCTCAATCGCAGCGTTGACTCGTTTTTGTGGGCAGAAGGGTATCCTAGCTGTACTGCAGCTAAGGGAGATTATTCTATATTTGCGAGACTCATATAGAATACTATGGAAAGCAGCTTCTCCCCTCTTTAGCAATAGGGATCCAGGCTACTAAGCGGTCCATCTCTCAGCGAGACTAAGGGTAACCGTAACACACCTGTACTATCTATAACTGACTGGATGTACCACCTGTACTATCTATAACTGACTGGATGTATCACCTGTACTATCTATAACTCATTGGATGTACCACCTGTACTATCTATAACTGACTGGATATCCCACCTGTACTATCTATAACTGACTGGATGTACCACCTGTGCTATCTATAACTGACCGGATGTACCATCTGTACTATCTATAACTGACTGGATATATCACCTGTACTATCTATATCTGACTGGATGTACCACCTGTACTATCTATATCTGACCGGATGTACCATCTGTACTATCTATAACTGACTGGATGTATCACCTGTACTATCTATATCTGACTGGATGTACCACCTGTACTATCTATATCTGACTGTATATACCACCTGTACTATCCATAACTAACTGGATGTATCACCTGTACTATCTATTACTGACTGGATGTATCACCTGTACTATCTATAACTGACTGTATATACCACCTGTACTATCTGTAACTAACTGGATGTATCACCTGTACTATCTATAACTGACTGGATGTAGCACCTGTACAATCTATAACTCACTGGATGTACCACCTATACTATCTATAACTGCCTGGATGTACCACCTGTACTATCTATATCTGACTGGATGTACCACCTGTACTATCTATATCTGACTGGATGTATCACCTGTACTATCTATAACTGACTGGATGTACCACCTGTACTATCTATAACTGACTGGATGTACCACCTGTACTATCTATAACTAACTGGATATACCACCTGTACTATCTATAACTAACTGGATGTATCACCTGTACTATCTATAACTGACTGGATGTAGCACCTACACTATCTATAACTAACTGGATGTACCACCTGTACTATCTATAACTGACTGGATGTACCACCTGTACTATCTATATCTGACTGGATGTACCACCTGTACTATCTATAACTGACTGGATGTACCGCCTGTACTATCTATAACTGACTGGATGTATCACCTGTACTATCTATAACTGACTGTATATACCACCTGTACTATCTATAACTAACTGGATGTATCACCTGTACTATATATAACTGATTGGATGTACCACCTGTACTATCTATAACTGACTGGATATACCACCTGTACTATCTATAACTGACTGGATGTACCAACTGTGCTATCTATAACTGACCGGATGTACCATCTGTACTATCTATAACTGACTGGATGTATTACCTGTACTATCTATATCTGACTGGATGTACCACCTGTACTATCTATATCTGACTGTATATACCACCTGTACTATCCATAACTAACTGGATGTATCACCTGTACTATCTATTACTGACTGGATGTATCACCTGTACTATCTATAACTGACTGTATATACCACCTGTACTATCTGTAACTAACTGGATGTATCATCTGTACTATCTATAACTGACTGGATGTAGCACCTGTACTATCTATAACTCACTGGATGTACCACCTGTACTATCTATATCTGACTGGATGTATCACCTGTACTATCTATAACTGACTGGATGTACCACCTGTACTATCTATAACTGATTGTATGTATCACCTGTACTATCTATAACTAACTGGATGTATCACCTGTACTATCTATAACTGACTGGATGTATCACATGTACTATCTATAACTGACTGTATATACCACCTGTACTATCTATAGCTAACTGGATGTATCACCTGTACTATCTTTAACTGATTGGATGTACCACCTGTACTATCTATAACTGGCTGGATATACCACCTGTACTATCTATAACTGACTGGATGTACCACCTGTACTATCTATAACTGACTGGATGTACCACCTGTACTATCTATAACAGACTGTATATACCACCTGTACTATCTATAACTGACTGGATGTACCACCTGTACTATCTATAACTGACTGGATGTATCACCTGTACTATCTATAACTGACTGGATGTATCACCTGTACTATCTATAACTAACTGGATGTACCACCTGTACTATCTATATCTGACTGGATGTATCACCTGTACTATCTATAACAGACTGTATATACCACCTGTACTATCTATAACTGACTGGATGTACCACCTGTACTATCTATAACTGACTGAATGTACCACCTGTACTATCTATAACTGACTGGATGTATCACCTGTACTATCTATAACTAACTGGATGTACCACCTGTACTATCTATATCTGACTGGATGTATCACCTGTACTATCTATAACTGGATACTGTGTGATTGATGTGCTGCAAGGAAGACACTTCAGCCGCCTAGTTTGCAAGTAAAAACCGACTTTATTTAAAGTCAAAATTAAGCATGGTACAAGTGTGCTCGGGAGGGAGCACTAAGAATGAAACGTCCGACGCGTTTCCTGCCCGGAGGCACTTCGTCGGGGACTAATGCACAGTAAATCACTTGGTTCTTTTAAACACATAGCATTTCCTGTTACGTGTGCTTACCTGCGTTACAGCACACCTGTTGGTATTAATTAAGACGGATACTTCGCGGTATTGGTCTCTTCACACACAGCATGTCCGCGCATGCGCTACGGACCACACACAGCCACATCACAGTATATATATCTTGTATCAATTAGTGTCTCTGTCTGTCTAATAGCTGTATGAGAAAAAACCAAAGCGCTTCCGGCTATTGCTGCACTTTAAAAGTAACACTGATAAAGCAATTACGTAACAGTATCTTAAGAATCATTTCAAGCTAATATGTTTATAAAAAATATAAATAAAAAATGTTAATGAAAACAAAAATGGTATCAAAAAATGCTATTCTTATATGCGATCTTTATCTCATTACATGTTACCTATTGAAATTTGTTCAATATTATACTGAGAGAGGAGAAGAAAAGAGAATTCGCTAAACATCCCCTTATATATACAGATCTACCAAAAACAAGTTCATCTCTATTTTGATACATATGTTATATGTTATATTACATTATATTGTGTAACATTGTATTCCCTCTTTTAGGCTTCCAATATTTAAGCTCCAATTCCTCTATGTTGAATATGCTCTGTGTAGGTCAAAATTTATTTATCTCTTTATTTATTTATTTCCAATAGGTTTAACCTAGTATCAATGTATATAAATTTATATTTTGTTTAAATCATTATTACCTATTGTCAAACCCACTGACTTTCTGACATATTTAACTCTCGTCATCATTTCTTATCTCTTATCATTTTTCATATTTCATTTTATTTAATTTTGTGTTATTTTATCTCCTCGTTTTTATTCCTATATTTGGTGTTTTTCCTAAATGTTGTTTCTTATTTATATTTTATTTTTTGTTTTTTGTTTTTTTATTTTTTATTTTTTATTATTTTTATCTCGTGTTCTATGACTTATCTTGTGACTTAGACCCCTAGTGAAACTCAAAAAATAAAAACTCTAATATCCTAGTGTTTAATTTTATATAAATTGTGTATTGCACATCTACTACTTGTTATGCTGTGTTATTCAGCCCTTAGTGTTATTTCTTTTTCTAATTCTTAAACTTGTGAATTTGTCTAAGTGACCAGAGTGATTGTGATAATAATGAAAAAAAAATGTTTCATTATTATTGTTATTGTATAAAAAAGCTCTGAATTCTAGAATTTAGAATTCAGAGCTTTTTTATACAATAACAATAATAATGAAACATTTTTTTTTCATTATTATCACAATCACTCTGGTCACTTAGACAAATTCACAAGTTTAAGAATTAGAAAAAGAAATAACACTAAGGGCTGAATAACACAGCATAACAAGTAGTAGATGTGCAATACACAATTTATATAAAATTAAACACTAAGATATTAGAGTTTTTATTTTTTGAGTTTCACTAGGGGTCTAAGTCACAAGATAAGTCATAGAACACGAGATAAAAATAATAAAAAATAAAAAAACAAAAAACAAAAAATAAAATATAAATAAGAAACGACATTTAGGAAAAACACCAAATATAGGAATAAAAACGAGGAGATAAAATAACACAAAATTAAATAAAATGAAATATGAAAAATGATAAGAGATAAGAAATGATGACGAAAGTTAAATATGTCAGAAAGTCAGTGGGTTTGACAATAGGTAATAATGATTTAAACAAAATATAAATTTATATACATTGATACTAGGTTAAGCCTATTGGAAATAAATAAAGAGATAAATAAATTTTGACCTACACAGAGCATATTCAACATAGAGGAATTGGAGCTTAAATATTGGAAGCCTAAAAGAGGGAATACAATGTTACACAATATAATGTAATATAACATATAACATATGTATCAAAATAGAGATAAACTTGTTTTTGGTAGATCTGTATATATAAGGGGATGTTTAGCGAATTCTCTTTTCTTCTCCTCTGTCAGTATAATATCGAACAAATTTCAATAGGTAACATGTAATGAGATAAAGATCGCATATAAGAATAGCATTTTTTTATACCATTTTTGTTTTCATTAACATTTTTTATTTATATTTTTTATAAACATATTAGCTTGAAATGATTCTTAAGATACTGTTACGTAATTGCTTTATCAGTGTTACTTTTAAAGTGCAGCAATAGCCGGAAGCGCTTTGGTTTTTTCTCATACAGCTATTAGACAGACAGAGACACTAATTGATACAAGATATATATACTGTGATGTGGCTGTGTGTGGTCCGTAGCGCATGCGCGGACATGCTGTGTGTGAAAAGACCAATACCGCGAAGTATCCGTCTTAATTAATACCAACAGGTGTGCTGTAACGCAGGTAAGCAAACGTAACAGGAAATGCTATGTGTTTAAAAGAACCAAGTGATTTACTGTGCATTAGTCCCTGACGAAGTGCCTCCGGGCAGGAAACGCGTCGGACGTTTCATTCTTAGTGCTCCCTCCCGAGCACACTTGTACCATGCTTAATTTTGACTTTAAATAAAGTCGGTTTTTACTTGCAAACTAGGCGGCTGAAGTGTCTTCCTTGCAGCAGATCAATCACACAGTATCCAGGAATCCCTTTTCGTGAGACTAAGGAGTGTCTCATCTCCAGGTTGCAAGGAGCCTCGTTACCACCCACGCAGGAACACATAGAACTTCACAGTGGATACAAGGTAATCTCTTTTTTGGTTTATAGAGATACCGATAGATGTAATAGATACTCATATTTACATCACACATTCTAATCTGTGTTCTTGTGCATACTGCGGTGAGGTGAACTAGAGACTATATATTTACACAGAAGAAAAAAAAAGCACGTATATCGCTACACAGTTTGAAGCTTGACTCAACATAGGAGTATATACTATACACATCTAAGTGCAAAATAATTACAGTGTGTGAGAGTGCGCCTTATAATCATCCAGCTATCTATAACTGACTGGATGTACCACCTGTACTATCTATATCTGACTGGATGTATCACCTGTACTATCTATAACTAACTGGATGTACCACCTGTACTATCTATAACTGACTGGATGTATCACCTGTACTATTTATATCTGACTGGATGTATCAACTGTACTATCTATAACTGACTGGATGTATCACCTCTACTATCTATAACTGACTGGATGTATCACATGTACTATCTATAACTGACTGGATGTACCACCTGTACTATCTATAACTGACTGGATGTACCACCTGTACTATCTATAACTAACTGGATGTATCACTTTTACTATCTATAACTAACTGGATGTACCACCTTTACTATCTATAACTGACTGGATGTATCACCTTTACAATCTATAACTGACTGTATATACCACCTTTACTATTTATAACAGACTGTATATACCACCTGTACTATCTATAACTGACTGGATGTATCACCTGTACTATCTATAACTGACTGGATGTACCACCTTTACTATCTATAACTGACTGTATATACCACCTGTACTATCTATAACTGACTGGATGTATCACCTGTACTATCTTTAACTGACTGGATGTACCACCTTTACTATCTATAACTGACTGTATATACCACCTGTACTATCTATAACTGACTGGATGTATCACCTGTACTATCTATAACTGACTGGATGTATCACCTGTACTATCTATAACTTACTGGATGTATCACCTGTACTATCTATAACTGACTGGATGTACCACCTGTACTATCTATAACTGACTGGATGTATCACCTGTACTATCTATAACTGACTGGATGTACCACCTGTACTATCTATAACTGACTGGATGTCCCACCTTTACTATCTATAACTAACTGGATGTATCACCTTTACTATCTATAACTAACTGGACGTATCACCTTTACTATCTATAACTAACTGGATGTATCACCTTTACTATCTATAACTAACTGGATGTACCAACTTTACTATCTATAACTGACTGTATATACCACCTGTACTATCTATAACTGACTGGATGTATCACCTGTACTATCTATAACTGACTGGATGTACCACCTGTACTATCTATAACTGACTGGATGTATCACCTGTACTATCTATAACTGACTGGATGTACCACCTGTACTATCTATAACTGACTGGATGTATCTCCTTTACTATCTATAACTAACTGGATGTATCACCTTTACTATCTATAACTAACTGGATGTATCACCTTTACTATCTATAACTGACTGTATATACCACCTGTACTATCTATAACTGACTGGATGTACCACCTGTACTATCTATAACTAACTGGATGTATTACCTTTACTATCTATAACTAACTGGATGTACCACCTGTACTATCTATAACTGAATGGATGTACCACCTGTACTATCTATAACGGATTGGATGTACCACCTGTACTATCTATAACTGACTGGATGTACCACCTGTACTATCTATAACTGACTGGATGTACCACCTGTACTGTCTGTAACTGACTGAATGTACCACCTGTACTATCTATAACTGACTGGATGTACCACCTGTACTATCTATAACTGACTGGATGTACCACCTGTACTGTCTATAACTGACTGAATGTACCACCTGTACTATCTATAACTGACTGGATGTACCACCTGTACTATCTATAACTGACTGGATGTACCACCTGTACTGTCTGTAACTGACTGAATGTACCACCTGTACTATCTATAACTGACTGGATGTACCACCTGTACTATCTATAACTGACTGGATGTACCACCTGTACTGTCTATAACTGACTGAATGTACCACCTGTACTATCTATAACTGACTGGATGTACCACCTGTACTATCTATAACTAACTGGATGTACCACCTGTACTATCTATAACTAACTGGATGTACCACCTGTACTATCTATAACTGACCGGATGTACCATTTGTACTATCTATAACTGACTGGATGTACCACCTGTACTATCTATAACTGACTGGATGTACCACCTTTACTATCTATATCTGACTGGATGTACCACCTGTACTATCTATAACTAACTGGATGTACCACCTGTACTATCTATAACTAACTGGATGTACCACCTGTACTATCTATAACTGACCGGATGTACCATTTGTACTATCTATAACTGACTGGATGTACCACCTGTACTATCTATAACTGACTGGATGTACCACCTGTACTGTCTATAACTGACTGGATGTACCATCTGTACTATCTATAACTGACTGGATGTACCCCCTGTACTATCTATAACTGACTGGATGTACCAATTGTACTATCTATAACTGACTGGATGTATCACCTGTACTATCTATAACTGACTGGATGTATCACCTGTACTATCTATAACTGACTGGATGTACCACCTGTACTGTCTATAACTGACTGGATGTACCACCTGTACTGTCTATAACTGACTGAATGTACCACCTGTACTATCTATCTATAACTGACTGGATGTACCACCTGTACTATCTATAACTGACTGTATATACCACCTGTACTATCTGTAACTAACTGGATGTATCACCTGTACTGTCTATAACTGACTGTATATACCACCTGTACTATCTATAACTGACTGGATGTACCACCTGTACTATCTATAACTGACTGGATGTACCACCTGTACTATCTATAACTAACTGGATGTACCACCTGTACTGTCTATAACTGACTGGATGTACCACCTGTACTATCTATAACTAACTGGATGTACCACCTGTACAATATATAACTGACTGAATGTACCAACTGTACTATTTCTTTTTCTTTAGCCTCTTAATGTGTTGCGGTTTCACAAGAAGAAATCCAGCACTGTGAAGAGCTGAATGCCACAAGCAGCCCCCTTCTTCCATATTTGGATGCTAACAAAGCATTATAATGCCCATGCGTAGGGAGTACTGGCATCTTTTATTTCCCAAAAATAGCCCTGAATATATATATATATATACAGTATACAGAGAGGTGCACTCACAGGTATGAAAAACCAGCTCAATAACTTTGTTAGCCTGTTTTATGGCGATTTACCGCCTGGGTGCAGCTTCTGTATATACATATTAGTAAACTAGGAAACAATCAGGTTTATTAACATACAAAATGAAGGTGAACAAAGAAGAACAGCCAAGAGATGTCAATCTCAACAGGCCTAAGTGGGTTTTATGCAGGTCAAGGATGTTGAATTAGAATCATGTGAAATGCTACTTGATTCTTCTCTCTGTGTAAAATACTGATTAAGTTAATGAAGTGCTAAGGAAATCCACAAGATAACTGGATTGTCTAATTGTTTTCTAATTAATTCAAATACTGTAATTAGCCTTATGAGACACTTCTCACAGCTCTTCTAAGAAACTGGACAAGACCCCATGTACAGAATGAGAAAAGATCATGTAAGCGTCATTATAGGTAGAATAATAGTCTGGTTAACATACAGGGGCCAAGTTTTCCACTCTGGTCTGATAAAATAAGAAGTCGTCAGTACTGTGAGGTCCCTCAAACAATTTTATCACAACAAATTGTAGCTTGAGAGCTTTTTATCTCTCTATATAGGGTTCTGGAAGCGAAGGAGAAAGGCATCTATTAAAATATAATGCTCAAAAAAGCCCCCAAAGATTTTGTGAGATTCCTCTCCATGTAAGTTTTTTACCATAAGGCCCAAAGAGAGAAGCACTCAATTAAAGGGACATGAAACCCCAGTTTTTTCTTTCATGATTCGGAAACAGCATGTGATTTTAAACAAATTTCCAATTTACTTCTATTATTTAATTTGCTTCCTTCTCTTGTTATCATTTGTTGAAAGGGTTATCTAGCTAAGCTCAAAAGCAGCAAAGAACCTAGGTTCTAGCTGCTGATTGGTGGCTGCATATATACCAATTATCATTGGCTCACCCATGTGTTCAGTTAGAAACTAGTAGTGCATTGCTGCTCCTTCAACAAATGATACTAAAAGAATGAAGCAAATTTGATAATAGAAGTAAACTGGAAAGTTGTTTAAAATTATATGTTCTACCTAAATCATTAAAAAAAATTGTTTCATGTCCCTTTAAGGTTTAAGTAATGAACAAAAACCTATTAGCAAGTCACCACAACAGGAGCAGATTCTTTTTGCCCAGAATAGGACTTTCTACACACACATTTCCTGCAGTATATCACTCTGGTCCTGACTAAAAAGATGTACAGTAAGTCTTGTAGATTAGTTGCAGTAAAATATTTTTTATGTACATCTACAGGTAATAAAATACCTGGGATTAAATAATAAAATGTTAGGAACATTTAAGATTTGCTGTAAAACGTTTCAGTGTTGCAATTTTTAGAACTACAGAAAGTAGGATGTTTTCTAATCTGTATGTGGACATTTTTATAGAAACACATCTGCTCTCATCCAAAGCTAAAATAATATTGGGCCCTATTTCAGAGTAACTAAATACTGTATGTTGTTCTATAGTAGTAGGCTAGACAGTGACTGTAGTATGTAATGTAATGTAATGTGGGCCTTTATAGAATGATGACTGCTTTAAATCAGGCTAAGTAAACTGTTGGGTAGCCTTTCTTCTATAAAATGTATATTGTGTTATATACTAGAGCTTTATTGCCTACTTCTTGCATACAGCTCTTGTTTTTAAACATGCTATGTACAATGTGTGCACAAACTATCTTTTTTTCTTCATTTCTTTGTTAAACTATCAGCCGTTGTAGTGAACTGAACAGCAGGACATGTCAATGTTGTTTTCAAACTGTATCACTTTTCATAAAAGTGTTTGTCGGGCCCATCTGTTCTTCAGATGTTAGTATTGCTGGTCAGATCTGTTAACAGTGTTATGTTTGAAAGAATATTTCTTAGGAGAATTTTATTTTTTCTGTCTGTCTATCTGCCTGTCTGCCGGTCTGTCTGTCTGTCTGTCTGTCTATCTAGCTAGTTATCTATCTATTGAGCTATGTGTTTATCAAATGCTGTTTTTGAAGATCATGAAACCTTAAAAGCCTACCTGCATGGTAAGACTTTGAAATACATTGGTGTAGTCCGTAATTGCTGCAAAATTGTTTATCTTACGTACACCTTAGAAGGAAATGTGTTGCTATTGCTTTTAGATTTTATTACAGAATTCTTTGCTCCAACAGAAACACTGATTTTCAAAAACGTATAACTTTTGAATGGGATAAACACATTTAGCTGCTGTTTAGCTCTTTTTGAGTTATGAAGATTTGGTTATAAATCTTATCTTAGTGCAGTCCCAGCTTTATCCAAAAATCCAAGCAGTAGATCTGGATCACCAGATCCACCAAGAAATGCTAATTTCAGTCTCGCCAGTCTTGCAAAGCTCCTGCCTGACAAAATGTTAAAAAATTGGGCTGACCCTCACTGTACTGATGAGTGATGATGTGCTTTTTATAGGAAAGTACATAGGATCTCAGCATGGTGGAGCGGGAAGGTTTTCAACACATGTTTAAACAACATATAGGGCTAGATTACAACTGGAGCGGTATTTTGCGCTCCTGCTTGTGCGTTAACTCTGCTAGTAAGCTTTTTGCACACGTTGAGTAGCACGCGTATAAGTTTAAAGTAAAAAGGGTTTGCCAGTCCTCTAACCCAACACGCGCAAAAAGCCGAAGTTAGAATATTGTGACCATATTTGCATGCAAACCTGATCACATTTTCTCAAGTGTGCTAATCCGGCATGAAAATATTAATATTTCACATTCTAATGTTGTTCACAAAGCACAATATGCTCTATTTATTTTTAAATTTATGATTATTTATAGGTATAGATATATACAGATATATATATAGTCTCTACAGTCCAGGTGTGTGCACTTTCACCATCTGTCCACAACTGCCAGGGTGCTATAAAACTCAATAATACTATTTTGAAATAAGCACTCACTGGACTTCAGCCAACTGTAACAACAAGTGTATTCTTTAATGTGACGTATTGGGACACAAACAGTCCTTTCCAATGACAAAGAACAAGTGAACAAACCATGCCTTTTATGACCCTCCCTAGTGCATGTTCAATTAGTGACATCATGTGTTAGAGTTATACACATCGTAAAGTATATAAAAAACATAAAATATTGTGAAATTCATGATGTAAATACATGTACAGTAAACAAAATAATATAATCTAGATAGCCATCAGGGTTGATCAGCCTAGATCCCATCTCAGCAGTTTATTTAAGAGAATTTAGTGAAGTGTAAACAAACATAATGGGCAACCAATAGGGAGCTGACAACCTAGTCACACCCCACAATGCTCAAACATGAGATAACAAAGAAATATCCATCCATCTTCTACTCGGATATATATATATTATTACTTATTTATATATATATGTACTCGCAGTTACGACATTTAGCAGACAAATCAACTGCCTGCAAAGCCCAGAGAGCATTATATTACAACGGTGCAGCTGGGGGGGTGTCGCTTATGTCTTCCCCCAAACCTCATCTGACTTTCCATGATACCGCCTATATTGGGCGTGTACAATGTACCACAACAAACCATGCATGCACGAACCAACCAGTCATCCTGCACATAAGCATTAGCATCTCTATTAACGTTATCAGGAGATGAACACCCTCCTTACCATCTAACCACCGTATTAGCTACTTGCAACGCTCAGAGAGCAATATGTTACAAACAACTGGTCACCTTCCCATAGGACCGCCTCTTATGGAAACTCTTCTCTGTCTCATACAATAGCCCCTACTTGTCATCCTGCACAAAAGTATTAATCCCTCTGTTCGATATAACCATTCCTGGGAGCCTAACATCCTCATAGAGTCCGAGTGCTAACATCAACTCATGCCATGTACATTACGAGGTACACCTGCAGCATTGTATTCACGCCTGACAATGGTTACTATGGTCACCATGGCAACCTGAAATGTCAATCCTCATGAGCAGTGCAGAGTATATTTGTCCCAGCATCAACTTCCCTAGCTATATTGGTTTTAACCCAAATCAAACTGTAACCGCTGCGGTATGGTCAAGCCTACCACTGGTCGCTATGTCACCCGAAATTCAAAAACTCCCCACCAGTGCCACCTGTGGGTAACCAAGCAGCAGAAATAGTCCAGTCAAGAGTTCATGTTCAAAAAGCAGCACCAATAATCATGGCAGTGAGAGGAAGAATCCCGCCTCAGGCAATTAGTATACTTACAGACAAAAGCTCAATCATATGAAGTGGAAAGTGTCGAGGGGTGAGGGACTTCCATCCACGTGAATAACATGTAGAGCTCTCCACCGTATGGTAGAAAAATTCACAGTCCGCTCCCACAATGTAGTGCAGCCTATAAGAAACCTCAATACAATATGAGGTATCAGATACACATGATTAACAAAGCCAATCCTGTAAGGGGGTGTGTGTGCGACAGGGCCAATCAGGTGGGCTGATTAAAAATCTAAGAAAAATATGTGAAAAGTAATAGTTCTTTGAGACAGTAAAAACATCCGTAATCTCATAGCCAGGTGTCCCACTAATATACAATAATCTGACGCATTTTGAAGATAAAAATCTTCTTCATCAGAGGTAGTGAGACAAATGTGTAAATCTGGCGTCTTGAAAAAGCGCTATTTAAAGCCTCGGTGGGCATGTACTATGATGTACATGGATGCCATTGGCTAAGAGGATCACGTTATGAATAGACCGCTGCTCCATAACTTGTCTGCTGCCTCTTAGGCTGCAGTCTTTCATCTGCCCGATCCTATACGATCAGGCTGATTGACACCTCCTGCTAGCGGTCAATTGGCCGCAAATCTGCAGGGAGCGGCATTGCACAAGCAGTTCAGAAGAACTGCTTGTGTAATAATAAATGCCGACAGCATATGCTGTTGGCATTTATCAATGTGCGGCGGACATGATACGCTACATTAATAAATAGGCCCCAATGTGTTGTTTAAACATCTAGGGGATGAACCAAAATTCATCTTCAAGAAAAATAGAAATCTGAAAAATATATTTTTACCTACAGTTCTAAAGAACTCCAAAAAATCTGCAAACTGGTTACATAAAAAGAGTACTGGGTTCTTTAAATGCAATTGTTTAAATTGTGAAGGCTGTCTACATGCTTATAATTCAAACAAACCAACTAAAATTGTAAAATCAAATTCAAACAATAAATTATGTACAATTAATTCTCTCGCCAATTGCAAAACCCAATACATAGTGTACCTATTGGATTGTAGTTGCAAAATGCAATACATAGGAAGATCGAAAAGACCATATAAAGTCAGGCTTTGAGAACACATAAAAAATATAACCCAGGGAGTTACAGGACATAGTAAATCAGAATACTATAAAGAAAAGCATAATCAGGACCCTAGCTGTCTGAAGGGCACCATCCTAGAATTTGTCCCTCAACCAGCAAATGGTGATAATAGAATGGTGAAACTCAGACAGAGGGAGACTTTCTGGATCAACCATTTACTTACTTTGCACCCAGATGGTCTTAATAAAGATATCAACATTACTGCTTTTTATAATACTATTTTAAGATACTATTTATTTTAGAACGTAGATATTTATATATGTTTATAATTCTGTTTTGCCCTTTCAATTCACACTATATATAGATCATATAGTCTTCAAATTGATGGTTACGTTATTGTGCAATTATAATATTATACATTATATATTATACATTAGGTGTTGATATATTTGTGAATTTTTAACAGTTTTTTTTTATTGTTTTATGCATTCCCAAATAGCCTTACGAGAGGTATTGCTCACACACAAGGTTCTTTCTTTATTTACTGATATAGGACTACTCAATGTATCTAAGTTTTTATTTACCTTTTTAGTTACTATCATTTTTATAAATATATTAATCTCTTACAAGATTAAGATAGGTTGTTACAAAAGATACGATTATCCTGTAAATGGACTGATCCGATTGGTCTACTCATCACGTGATCCTCTCAGCCAATGGCGTCCACGTACATCATTGTACATGCCCACCGAGGCTTTAAATAGCACTTGTTCAACATGCCAGGTTTACATACTTATCTCACTACCTCTGAGGAAGAAGATTGTTTACCTTCGAAACGCGTCAGGTTTATTGTATATTAGTGGGACGCCTGTCTATGAGAGTAGAGATGTTTTTATTATCTCGAAAGGACTATTACTTTTCACATATTTTCCCCCTAACACCTGAGACCTCATATATTTGAGTCCTTATAACTTTTTATGCAATATTTTTACAAATTTTTGTTAGTTTTATTTTGAGTGTAACTGTACTTTTTTGTCTCGCGTAATAGCTACCCAGAGCTATGAGGTCGTTCTAGTAATTGCGCTCATGTGTTCCCATTTACTTTCAATTTGTAATATGTGTGCTCCTTTTCGACGTGTGCAAGTGTAAAAAACAGAGCGCCATTCTAACTCTAGCCCATATAAAAACAGTTTGGTTTAAGTTTTGTAATAGTTCTAATAATCTATAAGCAAACTAACGCCTAGATTACGAGTTGTGCATTAGGGTAAAAAAGCAGCGTTAAGAGGTCCTAACGCTGCTTTTTTACGCCCGCTGCTATTACGAGTCTTGAAGGTTTAGGGGCACCACAACTTCTTTGGCCTTAACGCAAAATGACTTACGTTAACTTCGTAAAGTCTTTTTTCTATGGGACTTCCATAGCGCCGGTATTATGTGTCTGTCCTGGGAGGCCAAAAAGTGAGCGGTACACCCTCTCATGTCAAGAGTCCTAACGCATTTAAAAGTCAGTAGTTAAGAGTTTTATGGTATAACGCCGTAACATAAAACTCATAACTAAAGTGCTAAAAAGTACACAAACACCCATAAACTACCTATTAACCCCTAAACCGAGGCCCTCCCTCATCGCAAACAGTATAAAAAAAAAATGTAACCCCTAATCTGCCGCTCCGAACACCTCTGCCACCTACATTATACTTATGAACCCCTAATCTGCTGCCCCAACATCGCCGACACCTACATTATATTTATTAACCCCTAATCTGCCGCCCCCAATGTTGCCGCCACCTACCTACAGTTATTTACCCCTAATCTGCCGCCCCCAACGTCGCCGCCACTATAATAAACATATTAACCCCTAAACCGCCGCACTCCCACCTTGCAAACATTAGTTAAATATTATTAACCCCTAATCTGCCATCCCTAACATCGCCGCCACCTACCTACATTATTAACCCCTAATCTACCGCCCCCAATTTCGCCGCCACTATATTAAATTTATTAACCCTTAAACCTAAGTCTAACCCTAAACCTAACACCCACTAACTTAAATATAATTTAAAAAAATCTAAATACATATGACTATCATTAACTAAATTATTCCTATTTAAAACTAAATACTTACCTGTAAAATAAACCCTAAGCTAGCTACAATATAACTAATAGTTACATTGTAGCTAGCTTAGGCCTAGATTTAGAGTTGGGCGGTAGCCGTCAAAACCAGCGTTAGAGGCTCCTAACGCTGGTTTTGGGCTACCGCCGGTATTTGGAGTCAGTCAGGAAAGGGTCTAACGCTCACTTTCCAGCCGCAACTTTTCCATACCGCAGATCCCCTTATGTCATTTGCGTATCCTATCTTTTCAATGGGATCTTTCTAACGCCGTTATTTAGAGTCGTGGCTGAAGTGAGCGTTAGAAATCTGACGACAAAACTCCAGCCGCAGAAAAAAGTCAGTAGTTAAGAGCTTTCTGGGCTAACGCCGGTTTATAAAGCTCTTAACTACTGTGCTCTAAAGTACACTAACACCAATAAACTACCTATGCACCCCTAAACCGAGGTCCCCCCACATCGCCGCCACTCGATTAAATTTTTTAACCCCTAATCTGCCGACCGCCACCTACGTTATATTTATGTACCCCTAATCTGCTGCCCCTAACACCGCCGACCCCTATATTATATTTATTAACCCCTAACCTGCCCCCCACAACGTCGCCGCCAGCTACCTACAATAATTAACCCCTAATCTGCCGACCGCAAAGCGCCGCCACCTACGTTATCCTTATGTACCCCTAATCTGCTGCCCCTAACACCACCGACCCCTATATTATATTTATTAACCCCTAATCTGCCCCCCTCAACGTCGCCTCCACCTGCCTACACTTATTAACCCCTAATCTGCCTCACTCCCGCCTCAATAACCCTATAATAAATAGTATTAACCCCTAATCTGCCCTCCCTAACATCGCCGACACCTAAATCAATTATTAACCCCTAATCTGCCGATCGAATCTCGCCGCTACTGTAATAAATGGATTAACCCCTAAATCTAAGTCTAACACTAACACTAACACCCCCCTAAGTTAAATATAATTTAAATCTAACGAAATAAATTAACTCTTATTAAATAAATTATTCCTATTTAAAGCTAAATACTTACCTGTGAAATAAACCCTAATATAGCTACAATATAAATTATAATTATATTATAGCTATTTTAGGATTTATATTTATTTTACAGGTAACTTTGTATTAATTTAACCAGGTACAATAGCTATTAAATAGTTAAGAACTATTTAATAGCTAAAATAGTTAAAATAATTACAAAATTACCTGTAAAATAAATCCTAACCTAAGTTACAATTAAACCTAACACTACACTATCAATAAATTAATTAAATAAAATACCTCCAATTACCTACAATTAAACCTAACACTACACTATCAATACATTAATTAAATACAATACCTACAAATAACTACAATTAAATAAACTAACTAAAGTACAAAAAATACAAAAGAACTAAGTTACAAAAAATAAAAAAATATTTACAAACATTAGAAAAATATTACAACAATTTTAAACTAATTACACCTACTCTAAGCCCCCTAATAAAATAACAAAGCCCCCCAAATAAAAAAATGCCCTACCCTATTCTAAATTAAAAAAGTTCAAAGCTCTTTTACCTTACCAGCCCTTAAAAGGACCTTTTGTGGGGCATGCCCCAAAGAATTCAGCTCTTTTGCCTGTAAAAAAAAAATTCAATACCCCCCCCAACATTACAACCCACCACCCACATACCCCTAATCTAACCCAACCCCCCCTTAAATAAACCTAACACTAAGCCCCTGAAGATCTTCCTACCTTATCTTCACCTCGCCGGGTATCACTGATCGGTCCTGGCTCCGAAATCTTCATCCAACCCAAGCGGAGGCTGGCGATCCATAATCCTGCGGCTGAAGAGGTCCAGAAGATGCTCCAAAGTCTTCAACCTATCCGGGAAGAAGAGGTGATCCAGACCGGCAACCATCTTGATCCAAGCGGCATCTTCTATCTTCATCCGATGAGGAACGGCTCCATCGTGAAGACCTCCAGTGCGGATCAATTTTCTTCCTCCGACGTCCAACTGAAGAAAGATGGTTCCTTTAAGGGACGTCATCCAAGATGGCGTCCCTCGAATTCCGATTGGCTGATAGGATTCTATCAGCCAATCGGAATTAAGGTAGGAAAATTCTGATTGGCTGATGGAATCAGCCAATCAGAATCAAGTTCAATCCGATTGGCTGATCGGATCAGCCAATCAGATTGAGCTCGCATTCTATTGGCTGATTGGAACATTTCGGTGCCAGGACCGATCGTGATACCCGGCGAGCTGAAGATAAGGTAGGAAGATCTTCAGGGGCTTAGTGTTAGGTTTATTTAAGGGGGGTTTTGGTTAGATTAGAGGTATGTGGGTGGTGGGTTGTAATGTTGGGGGGGGTATTGTATGTTTTTTTTTTTACAGGCAAAAGAGCTGAATTCTTTGGGGCATGCCCCACAAAAGGTCCTTTTAAGGGCTGGTAAGGTAAAAGAGCTTTGAACTTTTTTAATTTAGAATAGGGTAGGGCATTTTTTTTATTTTGGGGGGCTTTGTTATTTTATTAGGGGGCTTAGAGTAGGTGTAATTAGTTTAAAATTTTTGTAATATTTTTCTGATGTTTGTAAATATTTTTTTATTTTTTGTAACTTAGTTCTTTTTTTATTTTTTGTACTTTAGTTAGTTTATTTCATTGTATTTATTTGTAGATATTGTATTTAATTAATTTATTGATAGTGTAGTGTTAGGTTTAATTGTAACTTAGGTTAGGATTTATTTTACAGGTAATTTTGTAATTATTTTAACTATTTTAGCTATTAAATAGTTATTAACTATTTAATAGCTATTGTACCTGGTTAAAATAAATACAAAGTTACCTGTAAAATAAATATAAATCCTAAAATAGCTATAATATAATTATAATTTATATTGTAGCTATATTAGGGTTTATTTTACAGGTAAGTATTTAGCTTTAAATAGGAATAATTTATTTAATAAGAGTTAATTTATTTAGTTAGATTTAAATTATATTTAACTTAGGGGGGTGTTAGTGTTAGGGTTAGACTTAGCTTTAGGGGTTAATCCATTTATTACAGTAGCGGCGAGATTCGGTCGGCAGATTAGGGGTTAATAATTGAAGTTAGGTGTGGGTGATGTTAGGGAGGGCAGATTAGGGGTTAATACTATTTATTATAGGGTTATTGAGGCGGGAGTGAGGCGGATTAGGGGTTAATAACTTTATTATAGCAGCGGTGTGGTCCGCTCGTCAGATTAGGGGTTAATAAGTGTAGGCAGGTGGAGGCGACGTTGAGGGGGGCAGATTAGGGGTTAATAAATATAATATAGGGGTCGGCGGTGTTAGGGGCAGCAGATTAGGGGTACATAGCTATAATATAGGTGGCGGTGGTGTACGGAGCGGCAGATTAGGGGTTAATAATAGTATGCAGGGGTCAGCGATAGCGGGGGCGGCAGAATAGGGGTTAATAAGTGTAAGGTTAGGGGTGTTTAGACTTGGGGTTCATGTTAGGGTGTTAGGTGCAGACGTAGGAAGTGTTTCCCCATAGAAAACAATGGGGCTGCGTTAGGAGCTGAACGCGGCTTTTTTGAAAGTGTTAGGTTATTTTTCAGCTCAAATGGCCCCATTGTTTTCTATGGGGGAATCGTGCACAAGCACGTTTTTGAAGCTGGCCGCGTCCGTAAGCACCGCTGGTATCTAGAGTTGCAGTGGCGTTAAATTATGCTCTACGCTCCCTTTTTGGAGCCTAACGCACTGAAAACCCAGCCATTCTGTGAACTCTAAATACCAGCGGTATTTAAAAGGTGCGTGGGGGAAAAAAGCACGCGTAGCTAACGCACCCCTTTGGTCGCAGAACTCTAAATCTAGGAGTTAGGGTTTATTTTTATTTTACAGGCAAGTTTGTTTTTATTTAAACTAGGTAGAATAGTTATTAAATAGTTAACTATTTAATAACTACCTAGCTAAAATAAATACAAAAGTACCTGTAAAATAAAACCTAACCTGTTACACTAACACCTAACACTACACTATAATTAAATAAATTAACTAAATTAAATACAATTAAATGAAAATAATAAACAAATTACAGAAATTTAAACTAATTACACCTAATCTAATAGCCCTATTAAAATAAAAAAGCCCCCCCAAAATAAAAATAAACCCTAGCCTAAACTAAAATACCAATAGCCCTTAAAAGGGCCTTTTGTGGGGCATTGCCCCAAAGTAATCAACTCTTTTACCTGTAAAAAAAAATACAAATACCCCCCCCCCCAACAGTGAATTCTATCAGCCAATCGGAATTAAGGTAGAAAAAATCCTATTGGCTGATGCAATCAGCCAATAGGATTGAGCTTGCATTCTATTGGCTGTTCCAATCAGCCAATAAAATGCGAGCTCAATCCTATTGGCTGATTGGATCAGCCAATAGGATTGAACTTCAATTTTATAGGCTGATTGCATCAGCCATTAGGATTTTTTCTACCTTAATTCCGATTGGCTGATAGAATTTTATCAGCCAATCGGAATCTATGGGACGCCATCTTGGATGACGTCACTTAAAGGTACCTTCACTCTGTTTTAGTCGTCAGAAAAAGAGGATGCTCAGCGTCGGATGTCTTGAAGATGGACCCGCTCTGCGCCGGATGGATGAAGATAGAAGATGCCGTCTGGATGAAGACTTCTGCCCGTCTGGTGGACCACTTCGCCCGGCTTGGATGAAGACTTCTGCCCGTCTGGAGGACCACTTCTGCCCGGCTTGGATGAAGACTTCTGCCCATCTGGAGGACCACTTCGCCAGGCTTGGATGAAGACATCTCCCGGTAATTTGATCTTCAGGGGGTTAGTTTTAGTTTTTTTTAAGGGTGAATTGGGTGGGTTTTATTTTTTTAGATTAGGGTTTGGGCTGCAAACGAGCTAACAATGCCCATCCAAATGCCCTTTTCAGGGCAATGGGGAGCTTAGTTTTTTTTAGATAGTATTTAATTTGGGGGGTTGGTTGTGTGGGTGGTGAGTTTTACTGTTGGGGGGGGTGTTTGTATTTTTGTTTACAGGTAAAAGAGCTGATTACTTTGGGGCAATGCCCCGCAAAAGGCCCTTTTAAGGGCTATTGGTAGTTTAGTTTAGGCTAGGGTTTTTTTTGTTTGGGGGGGGGGGGGCTTTTTTATTTTAATAGGGCTATTAGATTAGGTGTAATTAGTTTATATTTCTGTAATTTGTTTATTATTTTCTGTAATTTAGTGTTTGTTTTGTTCTTAATTTATTTAATTGTATCTAATTTAGTTAATTTATTTAATTATAGTGTAGTGTTAGATGTTAGTATAACTTAGGTTAGGTTTTATTTTACAGGTACTTTTGTATTTATTTTAGCTAGGTAGTTATTAAATAGTTATTAACTATTTAATAACTATTCTACCTAGTTAAAATAAATACAAACTTGCCTGTAAAATAAAAATAAACCCTAAGATAGCTACAATGTAACTATTAGTTATATTGTAGCTAGCTTAGGGTTTATTTTACAGGTAAGTATTTAGTTTTAAATAGGAATAATTTAGTTAATGATATGAATATTTATTTAGATTTTTTTAAAATTATATCTAAATTAAGGAGTGTTAGGTTTAGGGTTAGACTTAGGTTTAGGGGTTAATAACTTTAATATAGTGGCGGCGACGTTGGGGGCGCAGATTAGGGGTTGATAGGTGTAGGTAGGTGGCGGCAACATTGGGGGCGGCAGATTAGGGGTTAATAAATATAATGTAGGTGGCGGCGATGTTGGGGACAGCAGATTAGGGGTTCATAAGTATAATGTAGGTGGTGGCGGTGTCCGGAGCGGCAGAATAGGGGTTAATAAGTATAATATAGGTGTCAGCGATGTTGGGGGTGGCATATTAGGGGTTAATAAGTGCAAGATTAGGGGTGTTTAGACTCGGGGTTCATGTTAGGGTGTTAGGTGTAAACATAACCTTTATTTCCCCATAGGAATCAATGGGACTGCGTTAATGAGTTTTACGCTGCTTTTTTGCAGGTGTTAGACTTTTTTTCAGCCGGCTCATTCGTTGATTCCTAAGGGTAAATCGTGCACGAGCACGATACACCAGCTCACTGCTGACTTAAGCAGCGCTGGTATTGGAGTGCGATAATGAGCAAAATTTTGCTCAATGCTCACTTCTTGTCTTTTAACGACGGGTTTCTGAAAACTCGTAATACCAGCGATGTAGGTAAGTGAGCGGTGAGAGAAAACTGCTCATTAGCACCGCACAGCCACTAACGCAAAACTCGTAATCTAGGTGTAAGTAAATACAGCAGATATATTTTTATTATGTATGTGATCACTATAGTTAATAAGGAACAACAAAAAACCTTAATAATAAACCTATATGAGCTGGGCCTGTATGTGTGTATATTGTACAACTGCAATATTAGAAGTAAACCATTCAAAATAAGTTTATACTAAACGGGTTTAGCTCTATTATATATATATATATATATATATATATATATATATATATATATACACATATATATATATATATAGGCAAAATACAGACCGCACTCCAGTCTCCACGGCTCTGACCCCGGGTGCACCAAACGGGCATACACAATAATAAAATAAAGAGCACTCCACTGGACTTGTACCTAAACACACTTTACTATTGTAAACGTTTTCTGACACACTGTCCATCCTCAGACAAATACAATTTATATAAAAATATATTTGTCTGAGGATGGACAGTGTGTCCGAAAACGTTTACAATAGTAAAGTGTTTTTAGGTACAAGTCCCGTGGAGTGCTCTTTATTTTCTTAATATATATATAAAGAATCCAAGGAGCCATGCACTTACTCAATAACTTCCATTTTTCTCCCCGGGTACTACCTCTGAGGGTTTAGTACACATCACAGAACAGGTTTAGGGCACTCACATGTACTTAAAAAATTCTTATTTTACCGTAGTATCTTTAGAAACAGTTCCAAAGTATGGACAAATAAGTTGACGTTTCGGCTTGCATTTAAGCCTTTATCAAGACATCACAATTTAGTTTATTCATTTAATATTTTGCAATCTTGATAGACCAAAAAAGGTGATACAAAGTTTGGTCTATGAAGATACTTTTGGAATTGTTTTTAGCGATACTACAGTAAAAGAAGAGTTTTTTTCTTTAATTTATCTTAAGAACATTCACCACATTCACTATATTAGTTCCTAAATTAAAGGGACAAGAAACCCCAACATTTTCTTTCATGATTCGAATAGAACAATTTAATACTACTATAAAATTTGCTTCATTCTCTTGCTTTCCATTGCTGAAGGAACATCATTACACAACAGGCAGCTAGCTGAACACATCTACGGCTAGATTTAGAGTTCTGCGTTAGCCTTTCAAGACAGCGTTAAGGGGTCCTAACGCTGCTTTTTAACTCCCGCTGGGATTTAGAGTCAGGCAGGAAAGGGTCTACTGCTCACTTTTCTTCCGCGACTTTTCCATACCGCAAATCCCCTTACGTCAATTACGTATCCTATCATTTTAATGGGATTTGCCTAACGCTGGTATTACGAGTCTTGGAAGAAGTGAGCGGTACAGCCTCTAACGCCAAGAATCCTACCGCCTAAAAAAGTCAGTAGTTAAGAGTTTTATGGGCTAACACCGGAACATAAAGCTCTTAACTACAGTGCTATAAAGTACACTAACACCCATAAACTACCTATTAACCCCTAAACCGAGGCCCCCCCACATCGCAAACCCTATAATAAAAATATTTAACCCCTAATCTGCCGACCGGACATCGCTGCCACCTACATTATACCTATGAACCCCTAATCTGCTGCCCCTAACATCGCCGACACCTATATTATATTTATTAACCCCTAATCTTCCCCCCAAACATCGCCTCACCTACCTACACTTATTAACCCCTAATCTGCCGACCGGACATCGCCGCCACTATAATAAATGTATTAACCCCTAAACCGCCGCACTCCCACCTCGCAAACACTATAATAAATTTTATTAACCCCTAATCTGCCCTCCCTAACATCGCCGCCACCTACCTACAATTATTAACCCATAATCTCCCGCCCCCAACGTCGACGCTACTATAATAAAGTTATTAACCCCTAAACCTAAGTCTAACCCTAACACCCCCTAACTTAAATAAAATTTAAATAAAACGAAATAAATTTATTATAATTAAATAAATTAATCCTATTTAAAACGAAATACTTACCTATAAAATAAACCCTATAATATCTACAATATAACTAATAATTACATTGTAGCTATTTTAGGATTTATATTTATTTTACAGGCAACTTTGTATTTATTTTAACTAGGTACAATAGCTATTAAATAGTTAATAAGTATTTAATAGATACCTAGTTAAAATAAGTACAAAATTACCTGTAAAATAAATCCTAACCTAAGTTACAAATACACCTAACACTACACTATCAATAAATTAATTAAATAAATTACCTACAATTATCTAAACTAAAATACAATTAAATAAACTAAACTATAGTACAAAAAAAACAAACACTAAATTACAAAAAATAAAAAAATATTACAAGAATTTTAATCTAATTACACCTAATCTAAGCCACCTAATAAAATAAAAAAGCCCCCCAAAATAATAATATTCCCTACCCTAAACTAAATTCCAAGGTAATCAGCTCTTTTACCAGCCCTTAAAAGTGCTTTTTGTGGGGCATTGCCCCAAAGTGATCAGCTCTTTTACTTGTAAAAAAAAAAGACAATCCCCCCAAAATTACAACCCACCACCCACACACCCCTACTCTAAAACCCACCCGATCGCCCCTTAAAAAAACCTAACACTACCCCATTGAAGATCACCCTACCTTGAGCCGTCTTCAGCCAACCAGCCACCGATGGGACAGAAGAGGATATCCGGACCGGCAGAAGTCTTCATCCTATACGGGCAGAAGAGGACATCCGGACCGCCAGACATCTTCATCCAGGCGGCATCTTCTATCTTCATCCTTCCGGAGCGGAGCCATCTTCTATCCAGCCGACGCAGTGCCATCCTCTTCTTCCAACGGACTAACGACGAATGAAGGTTCCTTTAATGACGTCATCCAAGATGGCGTCCCTCGAATTCCGATTGGCTGATAGAATTCTATCAGCCAATCGGAATTAAGGTTTGAAAAATCTGATTGGTTGATTTAATCAGCCAATCGGATTGAAGTTCAATCCGATTGGCTGATTGGATCAGCCAATAGAATTGACCTCGCATTCTATTGGCTAATCCAATCAGCCAATCGGATTGAACTTCAATCTGATTGGCTGATTAAATCAACCAATCAGATTTTTCTTACCTTAATTACGATTGGCTGATAGAATCCTATCAGCCAATCGGAATTCGAGGGACGCCATCTTGGATGACATAATTTTTGGAATTGTTTTTAGCGATACTACAGTAAAAGAAGAGTTTTTTTCTTTAATTTATCTTAAGAACATTCACCACATTCACTATATTAGTTCCTAAATTAAAGGGACAAGAAACCCCAACATTTTCTTTCATGATTCGAATAGAACAATTTAATACTACTATAAAATTTGCTTCATTCTCTTGCTTTCCATTGCCGAAGGAACATCATTACACAACAGGCAGCTAGCTGAACACATCTACGGCTAGATTTAGAGTTCTGCGTTAGCCTTTCAAGGCAGCGTTAAGGGGTCCTAACGCTGCTTTTTAACTCCCGCTGGGATTTAGAGTCAGGCAGGAAAGGGTCTACCGCTCACTTTTCTTCCGCGACTTTTCCATACCGCAAATCCCCTTACGTCAATTACGTATCCTATCATTTTAATGGGATTTGCCTAACGCTGGTATTACGAGTCTTGGAAGAAGTGAGCGGTACAGTCTCTAACGCCAAGAATCCTACCGTCTAAAAAAGTCAGTAGTTACGAGTTTTATGGGCTAACGCCGGAACATAAAGCTCTTAACTACAGTGCTATAAAGTACACTAACACCCATAAACTACCTATTAACCCCTAAACCGAGGCCCCCCACATCGCAAACCCTATAATAAAAATATTTAACCCCTAATCTGCCGACCGGACATCGCTGCCACCTACATTATACCTATGAACCCCTAATCTGCTGCCCCTAACATCACCGACACCTATATTATATTTATTAACCCCTAATCTTCCCCCCCAAACATCGCCTCACCTACCTACACTTATTAACCCCTAATCTGCCGACCGGACATCGCTGCCACTATAATAAATGTATTAACCCTTAAACCGCCGCACTCCCACCTCGCAAACACTATAATAAATTTTATTAACCCCTAATCTGTCCTCCCTAACATCGCCGCCACCTACCTACAATTATTAACCCATAATCTCCCGCCCCCAACATCGCCGCTACTATAATAAAGTTATTAACCCCTAAACCTAAGTCTAACCCTAACCCTAACACCCCCTAACTTAAAAAAAAATGAAATAAAACAAAATAAATTTATTATAATTAAATAAATTAATCCTATTTAAAACGAAATACTTACCTATAAAATAAACCCTATAATATCTACAATATAACTAATAATTACATTGTAGCTATTTTAGGATTTATATTTATTTTACAGGCAACTTTGTATTTATTTTAACTAGGTACAATAGCTATTAAATAGTTAATAAGTATTTAATAGATACCTAGTTAAAATAAGTACAAAATTACCTGTAAAATAAATCCTAATCTAAGTTACAAATACACCTAACAATACACTATCAATAAATTAATTAAATAAATTACCTACAATTATCTAAACTAAAATACAATTAAATAAACTAAACTATAGTACAAAAAAAACAAACACTAAATTACAAAAAAATAAAAAAATATTACAAGAATTTTAATCTAATTACACCTAATCTAAGCCACCTAATAAAATAAAAAAGCCCCCCAAAATAATAATATTCCCTACCCTAAATTAAATTCCAAGGTAATCAGCTCTTTTACCAGCCCTTAAAAAGGCTTTTTGTGGGGCATTGCCCCAAAGTGATCAGCTCTTTTACCTGTAAAAAAAAAAGACAATCCCCCCAAAATTACAACCCACCACCCACACACCCCTACTCTAAAACCCACCCGATCTCCCCTTAAAAAAAACCTAACACTACCCCATTGAAGATCACCCTACCTTGAGCCGTCTTCAGCCAACCAGCCACCGATGGGACAGAAGAGGACATCCGGACCGGCAGAAGTCTTCATCCTATCCGGGCAGAAGAGGACATCCGGACCGGCAGACATCTTCATCCAGGCGGCATCTTCTATCTTCATCCTTCCGGAGCGGAGCGGAGCCATCTTCTATCCAGCCGACGCGGTGCCATCCTCTTCTTCCAACGGACTAACGACGAATGAAGGTTCCTTTAATGATGTCATCCAAGATGGCGTCCCTCGAATTCCGATTGGCTGATAGAATTCTATCAGCCAATCGGAATTAAGGTTTGAAAAATCTGATTGGTTGATTTAATCAGCCAATCGGATTGAAGTTCAATCCGATTGGCTGATTGGATCAGCCAATAGAATTGACCTCGCATTCTATTGGCTGATCCAATCAGCCAATCGGATTGAACTTCAATCTGATTGGCTGATTAAATCAACCAATCAGATTTTTCCTACCTTAATTACGATTGGCTGATAGAATCCTATCAGCCAATCGGAATTCGAGGGACACCATCTTGGATGACATAATTTTAAGGAACCTTCATTCATCGTTAGTCCGTCGGAAGAAGAGGATGGCTCCTCGTCGGTTGGATAGAAGATGGCTCCGCTTCGCTCCGGAAGGATGAAGATAGAAGATGCCGCCTGGATGAAGATGTCTGCTGGTCCGGATGTCCTCTTCTACCCAGATAGGATGAAGACTTCTGCTGATCCGGATGTCCTCTTCTGTCCCATCGGTGGCCGGCTGGCTAAAGACGGCTCAAGGTAGGGTGATCTTCAATGAGGTAGTTAGGTTTTTTTAAGGGGGGATAGGGTGGGTTTTAGAGTAGGGGTGTGTGGGTGGTGGTTTGTAATGTTGGGGGGGATTTTTTTTTACGGGTAAAAGAGCTGATTACTTTGGGGCAATGCCCCGCAAAATGCCCTTTTAAGGGCTGGTAAAAGAGCTGATTACTTTGTAATTTAGTTTAGGGTAGGGAATTTTATTATTTTGGGGAGCTTTTTTATTTTATTAGGGGGCTTAGATTAGGTGTAATTAGATTAAAATTCTTGTAATATTTTTTTATTTTTTGTAATTTAGTGTTTTTTTTGTATTATAGTTTAGTTTATTTAATTGTATTTTAGTTTAGATAATTGTAGTTAATTTATTTAATTAATTTATTGATAGTGTATTGTTAGGTGTATTTGTAACTTAGGTTAGGATTTATTTTACATATACTTTTGTAATTATTTTAACTAGGTAGCTATTAAATAGTTAATAACTATTTAATAGCTATTTTACCTAGTTAAAATAAATACAAAGTTGCCTGTAAAATAAATATAAATCCTAAAATAGCTACAATGTAATTATTAGTTATATTGTAGCTGTATTAGGGTTTATTTTATAGGTATTTAGTTTTAAATAGGAATAATGTATTTAATTATAATAAATTTATTTAATTTTATTAAAATTATATTTAAGTTAGGGGGGTGTTAGGGTTAGAGTTAGACTTAGGTTTAGGGGTTAATAACTTTATTATAGTAGCGGCGACATTGGGGGCGGGAGATTAGGGGTTAATAATTGTAGGTAGGTGGCGGCGATGTTAGGGAGGACAGATTAGGGGTTAATAAAATGTATTATAGTGTTTGCGAAGCGGGAGTGCGGCGGTTTAGGGGTTAATACATTTATTATAGTGGCGGCAATGTCTGGTCGGCAGATTAGGGGTTAATAAGCGTAGGTAGGTGGCGGTGACGTTGGGGGGGACAGATTAGGAGTTAATAAATATAATATAGGTGTCGGCAATGTTAGAGACAGCAGATTAGGGGTTCATAGCTATAATGTAGGTTGTGGCGGTGTCCGGAGAGGAAGATTAGGGGTTAATAGTATAATGCAGGTGTCAGCGATAGCGGGGGCGGCAGATTAGGGGTTAATAAGTGTAAGGTTAGGGGTGTTTAGACTCAGGGTTCATGTTAGGGTGTTAGGTGTAGATTTAG
This sequence comes from Bombina bombina, assembly GCF_027579735.1. Classification (NCBI taxonomy): domain Eukaryota; kingdom Metazoa; phylum Chordata; class Amphibia; order Anura; family Bombinatoridae; genus Bombina; species Bombina bombina. The sequence continues at coordinate 241,443,492 of NC_069504.1, read as the reverse complement.
AAAGTGTTTCCCCATAGGAAACAATGGGGCTGCGTTCGGAGCTGAACTCTGCTTTTTTGCAGGTGTTAGGTTTTTTTTTCAGCCAGCTCAGCCCCATTGTATCCTATGGGGATATCGTGCACGAACACGCTTTTCCAGCTTACCGCTACAGTAAGAAACGCTGGTATTGAGGGTTGAAGTGGCGCTAAATTTGGCTCAACGCTCACTTTTCTGAGGCTAACGCAGCCATTCAGAAAACTCATAATACCAGCGTTGGCTTAAAGGGATGGTAAACTCCATATCAATAGATTATAGTATTGCTATTGTTAGATTACATTCGATTTAGACACTCAATTTCATGTAATGCAATGTATGTAAAATCACTTTCAAATCGTTATATAATAACTCTGTCTAATGAAGTCTACCTCCAGCCCCCTGTGACATCATATCGGTTGTTTATATTATTCTACCATTCAGTAAGCCTGTCGCCAGACAGGCTTACTTCTATGCAACACAATTTACGCAAGCGCAGTCTTGCATTCTTCTAAGAATACGCCCATCCAATCAGGAGTGTTTCAATGCAATGACGATTTTGCGCGAACATGTATTTTGAAGGCATGCGCTGTTTCTCTGATTTTACACACGTCACGCATAAGTAAACATTGAATCGTGTATTATTGTCAAACGATTCATTGTTTACTTAGGAATAATTGCAGTGGGAGGGGATGGTTAGCATTAATTGTATGCACGTATGCTCGTTTTAGAAGGAACCGATTGCTCGCACTCTCTCTCAAGTCAAACTTTTCCTTCAGACTGAAACAAGTAAACGTTGAATCCCGTGACTCAATGTTTACTTGGCATACGTGATTTGCTCCAATGCGCATGCGTTAAAAATGTCAGTGTTGGGAGCGCGCAAATTGTCTGACGTGCAGAGAGGGTGGAGACTAGGTAAGCATCCAGTTTATTCAGGCAACTAAATAAGAGGGGCGGAGCGATGCGGTGCAACAATGGTTTGTCAATATCGATAAATTTTAATAAAAATACATTTAAACATTTTGAAATGATAACGTGGTTTAATATATATAGTACTAAATAATCGAAATCTGTAACTTAGCAGTAACGGAGTTTACCATCACTTTAAGGGAGTGCTGGAAAAAAAAGGAGCGTTAGAGCCGCAGGTTTGTACAGACAAAACTCTAAATCTAGGTCCTAGTTCGCCAATCACAAGAGACAAAAGTGTGCAGGCACCAATTAGCAGCTAACCCCCACTAGTGTAGGATATGTGCATATTCTTTTTCAACAAAGGATACCAAGAGAATAAGCACATTTGAAAATAGAAGGGAATTTAAAAGTGTCTTAAAATTACATGCTCTATCTGAATCATGCAAGTTGAATTTTGACTTTCCTACCCCTTTAAGTAAAATAGTAATATTTAAGTAAAATAGTAATTTGGCATTACGTTTTGAGTAATACATTTACTGTAATGATGGATTGTCTTTACGACATTTATATCTCACAGTGTATTGGGCGCATACAGGTGTTGTAGCAAAATGGTAAGAATCACAGAGAGCTATCAGTTGAATATCCTCGCTAACATGAGGCAGCTGTAAATACACGCACAGGAATCAATAGGTAAGGCATTATACGCTGCAAGATGAAATGAAAAACACTACAGTTAATTAACTATAATCCCTACTATTTTTCCTGCGCTTCCCGTGTACTGTGTATGAGAAAAGCTATATCAATAAAGCATTTTTAAATAGAAGTGATATACTCTTGGTGAATTAACAATCAATCCCCATTTATTTCTAGATGTGCCGTGTAGCTATCTTAATTATGCAATTCCGAAGCCAAGTGAGAGGAAATGAGTAAATTCAAGTTACATTATTGTAACCTTTAACAGCAGCTGCAGCATAATGAGGTTTAACTCATTGACAGTGTCTGCAATCAAATACTTTGACAAAAAATTGCATCCTAACCCAATAAAAGCATATGACGCAGGGATATTAGTCATATTTAGTTATATTTTTGTATTGTGTGACGTTGTGTGTGTTATTATTTTTAAAATAAACTTCTCTGAGAATGCAGCTGTATCTTGAATAAGTATAGATTATTTTAAAGGGACATTAAACACTTTGAGATGGTAATAGAAAATGATAATTCATATATATATATATATATATATATATATATATATATATATATATATATATATATATACAAAAAACTCTGAAATATAGTTTCATTATTTATTTTGTCCCCTTTTCCTGTAATTCCATTCTGAAATAGTGAGCTTTTCAGTTCCTGTTAGAAATGGAAGTGCAGAACACTGTTATATTCCACACAGCCATTGGTTGCACACTCTAGTGACCTATTTATAACTGTCTCTAAATTGCCACAGCAGAGAATGTAACCTAAGTTACAACATGGCAGCTCCCATTGTTTTATAGATACTAAAACTTTACACCTATGTTGTCAATATTTAAACATCTAATGAAACTTATATACATAAATGTTATTCTCAGAATAATCTTTTCGTGAAAAGCATCATTCTATCTAGTATTTATTAGGGCCAGATTACGAGTGGGGCAAGCAATATCAGGTTTACAGGATTGCTTGTGTGCAGGTTAAATTGCACTGGTATTAAGTTAAATGTAAATGCAATCGCTTGAGCACAATTGTGATTTACGCTAGAATGATTACCGCATCCTCAGAGCTGAGGTTAACTGTTTCGCAAAACATAAAAATTGCACAAAACACATCAAAAATATATTACAAAGTACAGTTACGCTCATTATAACACCATCTAATTAAAATTATTTAAAAAAAATATTGCACAAACAAGTTATAAGGGCTCAAAGATATGAGATTGCAGGTGTTAGAAAAAATCTCTAAAGATGGATATGTATGTATTTATATATGTCTATATATGTGTTCATATGTATTAATGCATTTATATGTGTACATATGTATTTATATGTGTATATATGTATGTACAGACATACATACACATATAAAAACATACATATGTATACATATATAGACATATATATAAGTGCATTGGAACCCTTTGCAGTTAAGTAGATGAAAACATGTAAAAGCATATTCATGCGTTATTCATTTTTAATAAAGTGTTTATTGTAAATATTTTACATTACAATGTTCTACACATAGCAGAATATGTTCTATACCTAATGTATATATAATCATGTATATATTAAGCTATAAATATATATTGTGCCAAAATACCATCAGATATACAGTGGGGCAAAAAAGTATTTAGTCAGCCACCAATTGTGCAAGTTCTCCCACTTAAGAAGATGAGAGAGGCCTGTAATTTTCATCATAGGTATACCTCAACTATGAGAGACAAAATGTGGAAACAAATCCAGACAATCACATTGTCTGATTTGGAAAGAATTTATTTGCATATTATGGTGGAAAATAAGTATTTGGTCACCTACAAACAAACAAGATTTCTGGCTCTCACAGACCTGTATCTTCTTCTTTAAGAGGCTCCTCTGTCCTCCACTCATTACCTGTATTAATGGCACCTGTTTGAACTTGTTATCAGTATAAAAGACGCCTGTCCACAACCTCAAACAGTCACACTCCAAACTCCACTATGGTGAAGACCAAAGAGCTGTCGAAGGACACCAGAAACAAAATTGTAGACCTGCACCAGGCTGGGAAGACTGAATCTGCAATAGGCAAGCAGCTTGTGTGAAGAAATAAACTGTGGGAGCAATAATTAGAAAATGGAAGACATACAAGACCACTTATAATCTCCCTCGATCTGGGGCTCCACGCAAGATCTCACCCCGTGGGGTAAAAATGATCACAAGAACGGTGAACAAACATTCCAGGACCACACGGGGGGACCTAGTGAATGACCTGCAGAGAGCTGGGACCAACGTAACAAAGGCTACCATCAGTAACATACTACGCCGCCAGGGACTCAGATCCTGCAGTGCCAGACGCGTCCCCTGCTTAAGCCAGTACATGTCCGGGCCCGTCTGAAGTATGCTAGAGAGCATTTGGATGATCCAGAAGCGGATTGGTAGAATGTCATATGGTCAGATGAAATCAAAGTAGAACTGTTTGGTAGAAACACAACTTGTCGTGTTTGGAGGAGAGAGAATGCTGAGTTGCAACCAAAGAACACCATACCTACTGTGAAGCATGGGGGTGGCAACATCATGCTTTGGGGCTGTTTCTCTGCAAAGGGAACAGGACGACTGATCCGTGTACATGAAAGAATGAATGGGGCCATGTATCGTGAGATTTTGAGTGCAAACCTCCTTCCATCAGCAAGGGCATTGAAGATGAAACGTGGCTGGGTCTTTCAGCATGACAATGATCCCAAACACACCGCCCAGGCAACGAAGGAGTGACTTCGTAAGAAGCATTTCAAGGTCCTGGAGTGGCCTAGCCAGTCTCCAGATCTCAACCCAATAGAAAACCTTTGGAGGGAGTTGAAAGTCCGTGTTACCCAGCGACAGCCCCAAAACATCACTGCTCTAGAGGAGATCTGCATGCAGGAATGGGCCAACATACCAGCAACAGTGTGTGACAACCTTGTGAAGACTTACAGAAAATGAAGACTTACAGAAAACGTTTGACCATTGTCATTGCCAACAAAGGATATATAACAAAGTATTGAGATGAAGGACCAAAACTTATTTTCCACCTTAATTTGCAAATAAATTCTTTCCAAATCAGACAATGTGATTGTCTGGATTTGTTTCCACATTTTGTATCTCATAGTTGAGGTATACCTATGATGAAAATTACAGGCCTCTCTCATCTTCTTAAGTGGGAGAACTTGCACAATTGGTGGCTGACTAAATACTTTTTTGCCCCACTGTAAATAGAAATATGTATTTATGAATAAATAGAACATATTCTCCAGTGTGCAGAACATTGGAATGTGAAATATTCCTATTTTCATGTCAGGTTAGCACACATGAGAATATGTGCTCGGCGAGAGAGTGGGGTGTATTTTTCCCATTTTTTTTTCTCCTTTGACTTCTATGGGGAAATACGTGAACGTGCACACAATATTGTAAGTTTGGCTTTCTGCCCATGTTGGGTTAGCGCAAGCACGATAACTTTTTACTTTTAGCTCTTAATACCAGCGCAACCTGACTCGCACAAAAAGTTTGCTTCTAGCGCAATTAACACTCTAGCGAAAGCGCTTAAATAGCGCTCCACTCGTATTCTGGCCTGTAAAGTGGTTCTCTGGTGTGAAAAACAATACTATAAATCTGTGTATTTTTCCTAGAATACATATATTCTAATATAACAAAAATGTTTCTGGTTCCTTAGAGCATTTTATTGTAAAAATCTCTTTAACCCCTGCAAACGCTATATTCCTCTTGTGTCACTCCAAATAAAGATACAATTAGTGAGACAATCAGTAACAGTTATATTTGTCTATGCTGCAATCAGGACTGGACCGGGACCAAAAATAGGCCTGGGTATTTAAAGGCAGTGCAGCCGACATCATTTAGACCTCAGCTAGATAGCCATAATCTTCCAAATATCTCGTATTGCAGCACCTCTTAACAGCCCAACAGAAAATGTACTTTCTGTTTTACAAAATAGGCAGGTTGTAACAGCGTTTCTAATATTACCCATATTAAGAAAGGATGATATATAGCGCACAGCCCACCGGGCATTTTCCCTGTATGCCCTATGGCCAGTCCGGCCTGACTGGTTTCATCTATATGGAGTGCCACAAGTGTTGCATTAGCTTGGCTTTGACTATGCATTTAAACAGGAAATAAAACAATGATTTTCTTAAAAATAATGCTTATCTTCCAGGTGTCCCAGAAATGGTGGCATTGTCACAAAGTGGGTGGTCTGTTATGTCCCTCCTGTAACTTCCCCCATTAGGGCAAATGTCCTGGGTTCCAGGGAATGTCCTGCCTCTACCCATGACATTCCTTGACTCCATGGAACCCTAACATGACATGGGGGTTGCCTGTTTGTTTTTTTCTTTGTACTGTTACACATCATACATATTTTGTATTTAGAATCCTTTTTAAACATATTCCAATCCACCAGAAAACAATTTTTGCACAGATTTTTATATAAGTTTTATAATAATCTAATATCTTGCTCACTCTTATCTTGGCTGTTTCTTATCTTGGCTCTTTATACAGTTTTTTTTTAATAACAGTTACATATGTTGGACAATCACCAATAGTTATTCAATTAACTGCCATGTTTTACTTTTCAAGAAGAAAAAAAAGGTTGCTCTTCTTCATTGGATGTAATCCATAAGGTCCTCAGCAGCAGCTCCTCTACGGTGGCAGCTCCGCTGGCCCTCCAAAGAAGCTACTCTGGTTGCGGCATCTCCGGTGGTCCTCCATGGCTGCGACGACGGCTCCTCCTTTGCAGCTCCTCTTCTTGGATCCTTTAAATATTTTTTTTCTATTGGCGGATTTAAAAAATAGAAATCCTTCTATTGACTGATTTGAGAGTTTAAAAAAAAAAAAAAAAAAATCAGCCAATAGCCATATGCCAGGACACCCCTATAAAAGGGGGAAACTGACAGACCAGAATTGAGTGTGCAGCCATAAGCATGGAGAGAGGATCCAAGAAGAGGAGTCGCCACCGCAGAGGAGGAGCCTTCGCTATCAACATGGAGGACAAATAGAGCTGCTGCCTTGGAGGACCACTGTAAATGCCACTTTTGAGGACTAGCTGTGCTGCCGCCATGGAGGACCACCGGAGCCGCCGCAACCGACTTTATATATTACATCTGATGAAGAATGTATATATATATATATATATATATATATATATATATATATATATATATATATATATATATATATATATATATATATATATATATATAAAAATATTTATATATATATATATATCTTTTCTATGCAATCAAAATGTCAGTGCAGTGTCAACCAATTAGCCTCTTACATGGGTAAGAGGGGCCTGCCGCCTAGCCATAGTTTCAGGACCGGTGGGCTGCTGCGGGGTCACATTGCCAGCTGGGGACCAGTGTGTGTGTGTTTTTAATAAATTCAAATTTAAAAAGATGTTTATGTCAAGTTGTAACTTTAAAATTAATTGTGCAATATTAAAATGATATTTATGTTTGGAAATAAACTACATCACATTTTGTTTTAAATTGTATAAATTTTCTTTCTATTTGCTATACTATCTATAATAGATACTTACATTATTTAAAGCCTTGGGCACAAACATAGCCACATTAGCTTCTACATAATGTTATACAGCATGTTCTGTTTTTATGTTTTTACTGTTTTTACTGTTCTCATCTGCATTATTAATTTGGATTGACACTGCTGTTTATTTTATTTAAATTAAGTCATCTCCAGTTATGGAAAACTTCACAATAAAATTAAACAGCTTAAACAGTCTACCAAAGATGTTATTTCCATAGTAACAATGTTATTCCCTAAACATTTTTTTCTCATCTCCTGTGAAGAAGCACGTTTTTATAATATTAGTAGCCATACATAAAGTCATTAAAATGAGAAGAGCTTCACATAATCGCTGTTGTGGTAGAGTACAAGAGGCATCATCATCACTCTCGGGATATTAGCTACGACCATTGAAAGACAGCTTTGGTTAAATTAGATGGCTTAACCTTTTCAGAGGCTGAGAAGTATTCAGATAAAGGATCATACACAAGAATCCATGCAGCAAAAAGGTTAAACTTGTAACAGTAAACAATAAACTGACATCAGTATTAAAGGAACAGTCAATTCAAAAAATGTTATTGCTTAAAAAGATAAATAATCTCTGTTTTACCCATTCCCTAGTTTTGCACAGCCAACATGGTACCTTTGTGATTACCTTGTAACTAAGCCTTTTCTGACAGCCCCCTGATCACATGTGTTGTGCAGAACCCACTGGCGTGAGCACAATGTTATCTATATGGCCCACATGAAATAGTAGTCTCCTGCATGTAATTAAGAGACTTTCTATATTCACTTAGAAACAGGCAAAAATTTAGAGGTTTAAATGTAATAAAGTATATTAATATAACAATGTTGGCTGTGCAAAGTTGGGGAATGAATATTAAAGGCATTATCTAACTTTTTAAACAATAACAGTTTTAGTGTTGACTGTCCCTTGAAGGCAGAATCATATAAAGGAAATCAGGAAGCAAACAAGCCCAGTCTCCATCCCCTTACCATGCTGGCCAATGTAGTTGTTCTAAGGGGCCCCAATACCCTCGGCAGGAGTGGAGCGGCCATGAATAAAGGCTGTGACACACTGCAAGCGGAGCGGCGCGCAGCATATAGATGCGACTGTACGCGCTCAGTGTGTCCTGCCTTTTGATCTCTGAGCAATCTGCTGCGTCAGGTTGCGTAGCTGAGCGCTCAGAGGTGAAACATTTGAACTTCAGAAGCGATGTGACACGGTGCGAAGCAGCTGCTTCGCCTCACGCCGCATTGCTTGCAGTGTGTCACAGCCTTAAATGTGCTACACATGTGCACAAGGCTAGCTCTGTGACCTCTTTGCACAAAGGATGTGGCCCTGTGGTGCTGGCAGCCCACTAGGAAAACTCCTGTTATCCCGGGGGGCCAATTCGACACATACATGGCATTCGGACATCTTAAAGGGATGGACAGGGTTCCAACCTGAGTCGTGCTACTAGCACTGTATTCTGGATCGGCAGCAGTTTCCGCTCTGGACCAATAGTGCTCTGTGGGTCCCGAACAGTATGCCTACTGTGTGTTTAATACAGGGTTAAACACACAGTAGTGTAAGGTAGACATGTGCATTTCGTTTTGTTCCGAATTTAAATTTGGACGAATTTGTCAAATTCGGCGATTCAGAACGATTCGAATTTCCGAATTACCGTAGCCCCGAATCTAACGAATAAATCCAAATTAGTTCGGATTTATTCGTAACATTCGGATGGCCATGGACTAATCCCAATTACACTAGTATTGTACTGTATATTAGGTTATATCACTCTGCTATGGGTTACACCTAATATTACAGTACATAATACTAGTCTAATACACAGCACATCCCACCTAACACATACCGAACTTCCGAATTTACGAATCGAATCTTAATCGAATACATCCAAATTATTTGAATCCGAATGAATCTGAAACGAAATACATTCGAATATATCCGAATTCGAATCGATCCGAAAAGGAAATTCGAAAACATCCGAAACGAACCGAAACAATTTTTTTCGCCGCGCACAAGTCTAGTGTAAGGTAGATAGTCTTATAATTACATTAACAAATTAGAGCATGTCATTTTGCAACTATTATTATTAGTATTAACTTTCTGCAAGTCCATGAATTCTGTTTCTCCCTTAAGACACAGATGGAAGTTATTAAACTCTCAGATACAATTATTAACTAAATAACAGTACAAGAGGACAATATTAAATGAAGATTTTACATGTAAAAAAATAAGGGAGAAATTTGTGTTCTAAGATCAGATAAATATGGGAGTCTGAGAGACTGAAAAAAGCTTTTGCAATAATGGAGATCCCCAGAAATAAGGGTGGATTGGCAACCAGCATGAAAACAAAACGTACAGTGCTGAACTGATTTGCAGTTTTTAGATGCTGCTCACATTTTATTGTAGGCCATTTTCAGCGAGAAACCCACAGACACAATACTGTGCAAAAGTTTTAGGCAGGTATGAAAAAATGCTGTTAAGTAAGAAATGCTTTAAAAACTAGAAATGTTAATAGTTTATTATTATTATAACCAAGATTACAAGTTTTGCGATATGGTGCGGTACAGCTATACCGCTAAAAAATTGGCCATTGCGTGTGGAATAGCAGGTCTCCTGTATTACAAGTTGTGGTGGTATAACTATACCGCAAGCGTTTTAGCCTGTACAGCAACAATCCATTCCGCACTCAAAAAATATATAAAGTAAAAAAATATATATAAAAAAGTGAAAAAAAATAAAAATGGAAGTGAAAAAGATAAAAAGATGTCTGAAAAATTGTATTTACACCAGTAAAAGTTCTCCTGGAAAAAAGGAAAAAAAGAAAAAAGAAGGAGGAAAGCCTTCTATAGCGATCCAAAGTGTATAGATCCAGGTGAATCCCTCTGTGGTTGTATATCGGGTTTCGTGACTTCCTGTGAAAAAAAAAGTAATATAGTGTATTATAGCGGAATACAAAATGATAATGATCAGAAATATGCTTACCATTTGTGTCAACGCGTTTCGGCCTCTTTATAGGCCTTTATCAAGACTAGCCGTAGCTCTCAGGTAGGTTATATTAAAAAATACTGTCTACTAATAACCATGAAAAACTAAAATAGGTTATGTTCAATTAAAATGTTTTGCACAATAGTAAGAAATTAAAATATTTTAAAGTACATTTACACCTTAAAGGCCCAACAGTGGAAAGTAATTACAAATAGTTTTACAATAACAGACATTTATAATAATATTTGCAATATACTTTATTTCATTTGCGTGTCCTTTTATTATGTAAATATCCTACTATCCACTCAAATAGTATATCCTGTTCTCAATGCTTAGGTTTTATTTCACAGGTAAGTTTGTATTTATTTTAACTAGGTAGTTAGTAAATAGTTAATAACTTTACTAACTAGTCTACCTAGTTAAAATAAATACAAACTTACCTGTGAAATAAAAATAAAACCTAAGCTAGCTACAATATAACTATTATTTATATTGTAGCTAGCTTAGGTTTTATTTCACAGGTATGTATTTAGTTTTAAATATGAATTATTTAGTTAATAATTGTAAGTTTAATTGGTAAATTTTTTAATTATGTTAAAGTTAGGGGGTGTTAGGGTTAGGGTTGCTTTAGGGTTAGGGTTACGTTAGGTTTAGGGGTTAACATAGTTTAATTTAGGTTGTTGCAATGTGGGGGGATGGTGGTTTAGGGGTAATAGGTTTATTTAGTGGTAGTGATGTGGGAGGCCAGAGGTTTAGGGGTTAATAGGTTTATTTAGTTGTGGCGATGTCGAGGAGCGGTGGAATAGGGGTTAATAGATTTATTATAGTGTGGGTGATGTTGAAGTGCAGTGGAATAGGGGTTAATAACTTTAGGATAGTGGCGTCGATATCGGGAGCGGCAGATTAGGGGTTAATAGTTTTATTTAGGTGGCGGCGATATCGGGGGCTGCAGATTATGGGTTAATAACTTAGGTAGGTGGTGGCGATGTCGGTGGGGGGCAGATTAGGGGTATTTAGACTCAGGGTTTATGTTAGGGTGTTAGGTTTAAATGTTAGTTTTTTTTACCCCATAGACATCAATGGGGCTGCGTTACGGAGCTTTTCTTTCCATGATCGCAGGTGTTAGACTTTTTTTCTGACCTGCTCTCCCCATTGATGTCTATGGGGAAAGCGTGCATGAGCACGTCAAAACAGCGCTTGAATTTTGTGCGGTATGGAGCTTAAATAACGCAACTTTTTTTGTGGTCGTTAATTTCCCTATAGCGCGCATAACTCGTAATCTAGCTGAAAGTAAATTTGCTGTATTACGCCGGCTAGTTAGTCCGGGGGGGGGGTATTGAGCGCAAAAATCTAGGCCGCCGCCACGGCACTCAAAGTTCCAGCCTAGGATTTAGAAAGCGTAGGTTAAACAATTTTTATATTGATATTATCTGTAGACACTACTGCAGCAGTATCTGACAAAAATAGCGGTGGATGTTGTATCAAACGGTTTATAGCTGGCAGGTTATCAACGCTACTTCAAGAACTCCTAGTTTTGCAGCCGCTGCCCGAACATGCCCCCCGCCCCCAATATTTAAATTTTCATTTAATCTATGCGCATTTTGCAGTATGTGATAATGTAGGCGCATTTTACAGTATGCGATCGAGTATGCGTATATTACAAACAAACATGTTAAACATTGGAGTGTCTAATAGTCCTATTTTCATGTCGGGATACCGCTAATTAGTATATGTGATGGTTTTTGAGCGAGAGTGGAGTGTTTTTTTCCCCTTTTTTCTCCTTTGACTTCTATGGGGGAATATGTGAACTCGCAGGCGATATTGTAAGTTCCTATTTTTGCGCTAGTCGGGTTACCACTAGTGCAAAAAAAACAAATTCAACTTGTAATGCCAGCGCAACCGGACTAGTGCAAAAATGAAAATCCTAGCAGAGTTTTTCGCTATAGCGAAAATGCTAAATCTAGCCCTCTTTGTATTTTTTTTCTCCATGTTTTGGTTTGCTCTATCACAGCAGATTTGACCATGTGAAATACCATAACTGCTTGTTTTGAACAGCTGTTTATGTGCTTTATGTGATTGAAATTGAAAGGTTGCTAAAATTACACTTTAAACTTTGTAAATTGTATATGCACGTGATCATAGGATGATCATTTAGTAAACTATTATAGTTCTTTAGTGTTTAGTTAATAATTGTTTGTAATATATATAGGCCTAGATTACGAGTGGAGCGCAATATTGCGTGTACGCATGCGTGATATTGCCGCTCCACTCAGTAATACCAGCACATGTAAATGTGCGCTGGTATTAAAAGTGAGGTGCAATGGGCACTTCCAAAAGCTCCAATGGGAGCCTCTTTCTCATGCCGTCAGACATGAAAAACCACCTAGCGCAGGGGACAATTCATGCAGCATTGGGCAGCAAAACTAAAATATATATGAATATATACATATATATTTATGTGTTTATACGTATGTGTATACATATTAACACGTAAATATATATATAAGCATATACATTTATATTTAAAGTGAAAACACGTTCCCCCATAGAGGTCAAAAGTAAAGGTTCTTTTAGTGCCCGACCAGCGGGAGTTTCGTTTGCACTTGAGCAAATGCATTTATTTTCAACTTGTAATACACATGCAAGTTAGTGTGGTTGTGATATTGCTTATTGCGGCTTGCGCTAACAATAACGCGCCACTTGTAATGTAGCCCAAAGTCAATTTAAAGGACCAGTAAATACAATAGAATTGAATAACTGATATATACACAATAAAAAGACAATGCAGTAGCACTTACTTTGATTATGAAATGAGCTGTAGAATATTTTCTGGCAAATTTCAAAGTTAATACAATTTTCCTTCCTCCCTGTACCATGTAACAGCCATAGTAAAAGAATGTGCACATGTTAATAATCAAAGTATATTGGAAAGTTGTTTTAAATTGCGTGCTCTATCTGAATCATAAAACTTTATTTGACTTTAGTGTCCCTTTAAACATTATTATCAGGTATTTGTAGAGCGCCAACAGATTCTGCAGCGCTATAAACATAGGCGTTATACAAGGTAACATTTATAGGGGGTCAAATGGGTAGAGGTCCCTGCCGAGAGTTTCACTGTTGTTTTAATCGGCTCTTATGAGGGTGATCTACAAAAAGCTGGGCTCATAGGCTTACATGCTAAGGGATTCAAGGGGATAGGAGTGGAATTAGGAAAGGTTAGTGTAGGTTGTATGCATCCCTGAATAGTACAGTCATTAGGGAGCGCTTGAAGCTTTCAAAACTAGGGGAGAGTCTTGTGGAGCGAGGCAGAGAGTTCCACAAGACGGGAGTCAGTCTGGAGAAACATTCAATTTCATATCTACTCTTGGAAAATAAGGGGTAGACTTATCATAGTGCGAGGCGCGGGCATGATACGATGTAGCGTATCATGTCCGCTACACATCGATAAATTCCGACAGCATACACTGTCGACATTTATCATTGCACCAGCAGTTCTTGTTAACTGCTGGTGCCATGCCGTCCCCTGCAGATTTGCGGCCAATAGGCTGCTAGCAGGGGATGTCATTCAACCCAATCATATAGAATTGGGTTGATTTCTGTCCGTGGCCTCAGAGCAGGTGGACAAGTTATGGAGCTGCCGTTGCTTCATAACTTCTATTTCCGGGAAGCCTAAAGGCTCGCGCAGAAACAGGGGCATCAAGCTCCATATGGAACTTGATAAATCGGCCCCTAAGGGTAAAATATTAGTGAAAAAATGACTTGCCTCGGTTTTTAGTGCACACAGCTATTTTAATGTCACCTTTTTTTGCCCTTGGTTCTCAGAGCATATAGCTATTTTAATAGCACACGGCCAGTTGACAGCTACCAATCCTGAAATCTATTGAAATTACCTTTTCCAGCTCAATAGAAAGCTATTTCCTGCGGAAAAATATTTATCTACAGCAGTAAACTGAAAGCTTAAACTCTATTTACCATAACATAGGTTAAACTCAATCTACCATGAAAGTTAAAGCCATCTATTTAGGCAACAGATACAAATCTACAACCATTATTGTGATCCTGAATATTACTGTTAAACATGTACTAGATTATTAATGTTACTGTTCTTGTACGTCAAAGAAAGAAGAGAAAAACTGCATCATATTATCCACAGTATGTAAAATAGACTCCCACCTTCCATTGTTTTACATTAGAATATAATAAAAATATAGGGTATATATTATAGCATGAAAATTCTATGGCAATAGACTCCATTCAAGTGTCACCTTTTAACAGTGCCACTAAATAACAGCAATTCTGTTGCAATAAATTGCAAGTTGCATGCAACAAAAAAGGAGCCGCAAAATAGCAGCAGCATAATTGCATCTGGGTATTCATAGTGACATTATTTTAAGAAACATTAAAAAAATCATTTTAAAATTGCATCTCAGTTACATAGTAAATGAGGTCGAAAGAGACAGAAGCCCATCAAGTTGAACCTATGCAGATCCTAGTTCTGTCTGATTTAATAAACTAAGCAACACAATTTAGCAGATTATGGGTTAGATTACAAGTGGAGCGGTATTTAATGCTCTCGCTCACACCCTAACTCCGTTAGAAGTAAGTTTTTTCGTGAGTCGGGGTCTTGGTCATATTACAAGTTGAAAGTGAAACTTTTTTGCTTGCGCGCTAAAGTGAGCAGAACTTTTAATATCACGATTACGTTAAAGTATTCCCCCAAAGAGGTCAATGGAGCAAAAATACCTAACACCCTACTTGCGTTAAAATATTAATATTTCACATTCCAATGTTTTTCACATAGAAGAATATATTCTATTCATACTAAATACATATCTCTAACTATAGCTGATGGTAGTTTCATAAAATATAAACCTATATATAAATATATAGATGATATATATAGGTATAGATTTATACAGATATATATAGCGATATCTATTTAACCAAGGACCACAGCACTTTTCCATTTTCTGACCGTTTGGGACCAAGGCTATTTTTACATTTCTGCGGTGTTTGTGTTTAGCTGTAATTTTCCTCTTACTCATTTACTGTACCCACACATATTATATACAGTTTCTCTCGCCATTAAATGGACTTTCTAAAGATACCATTATTTTCATCATATCTTATAATTTACAATAAAAAAAATTAAAATATGACAAATATTTCTTCTAACGTTGACCCCCAAAATCTGTTACACATCTACAACCACCAAAAAACACCCATGCTAAATAGTTTTTAAATTTTGTCCTGAGTTTAGAAATACCCAATGTTTACATCTTCTTTGCTTTTTTGCAAGTTATAGGGCAATAAATACAAGTAGCACTTTGCTATTTCCAAACCATTTTTTTTTTCAAAATTAGTGATAGTTACATTGTAACATTGATATCTGTCAGGAATCCCTGAATAACCCTTCACATGTACATATTTTTTTCTTTTTAGTAGACAACCCAAAGTATTGATCTAGGCCCATTTTGGTATATTTCATGCCACCATTTCATGGCCAAATGCGATCAAATTAAAAAAATCGTTCATTTTTTTCACAAACTTTTTCACAAATATTAGGTTTCTCACTGAAATTATTTACAAACAACGTGTGCAATTATGGCACAAATGGTTGTAAACGCTTCTCTGGGATCCCCTTTGTTTAGAAATAGCAGACATATATGGCTTTGGCATTGTTTTTTGGTAATTAGAAGGCCGCTAAATGCTGCCAGTACTAAAATAAAAGGCGCTTTTTTTTTAAATCATCTATTCAGCTGTGATGGACCCCCCTTAACCCTCAACCTCCCTGATCCCCTCCAAACAGTTCTCTAACCCTCCCCGCTACCTATTTGCTGCCATCTTGGGTACTGGCAGCTTTCTGCCAGTACCTAGTTTGCCTATAAAAAAAAGTTTTTTTTTATTTTTTTATATAATTTGCATTTTTCTGTAGTGTAGCTGCCCCCCTCAATACCCCCTCCCTCTCCCCCTTCCAGATCCTTTGATCATTATTTTTCATCCCTCCCTCTCCCTCCTTCCCATTCAATCAATGCACGCGCGCGCCGCGCGCACGCTCCCGGTGTGCACATTGCACATACAGGAACCGGATGCCGGGTAGCGATGGGCTGCCCACCCGCCTACCTGCTAAGGCCCCCACCCACAAACGGTCGGCCACAGAGTGTCTCTCTCTGCATCGAATGCTTGAAAAAGGGTATTGTAGGATATCAATGCCTCAATATCGAGGCATCACTGCAATACCCTGTGAGCTGCTGGAAGTGATCGCAATCGCTTCCAGCGTTTAATGAGACCAAGGTACATACCAGGTATGTCCATTGTCACTAACTGACAGTTTTTGCAGAAAGTACCTGGTACGCCATTGGTCGTTAAGGGGTTAAAATACAATACATAGAACATATTCTTCTATGTGCAGAACATTGGAATGTGAAATATTGACAGTAAATTCCCAGTGTAACACTTTATTAAATATAAATATTGCATAAAGATGCTTTTTACATGTTTTCATCTACTTGACTGTAAAGGGCTCCAATCCACACACACATATATATGTATATATGTATTTATATGTGTATATATGTCTGTAAATACATATATGCACATATAAATACATCTGTACACACATACTTTTTGTTTTGAAAAACATTTAACCAGAGCTCTGAGGATGCAGTAATCATTCTAGCATAAATCATGATTGCACTCACATGTTTGCATTCACTTTCAACTTGTACTACGATTACCACAAAGGAAAAATGCAAACAGCCGCAATGAACCTGATATCACTTGCGTGTAACTATTACAGTGCCACTCGTATATCACTCGCCTGTAACTATTACAGTGCCACTCGTATATCACTCGCCTGTAACTATTACAGTGCCACTCGTATTCTTGCCCTATGAAGGACACCTTTCACCATGGTATATTTATGAATTGCACAGTACTCACAGCTTTTTTTCCAGAGATTGTAAAATCATTTCTTTTGAGTCCGTTTTTTGAGACACCACATCTGGGATACAACTGCTATCATGTCATGTATCCTCTGTAAGTTAGTTTAAATGGTGTACAGCTCAGATTTGTGATACCAGTATATAATATAATCAAGTAACCAGATATGTTTCAAGGTCTCTGAAACATGTGTAGGGTCAGCAGGCACCTTCTCACATGATTAGCTTTAGAATTAATTCTGTACCTAAAAGAATTGCCCCTCCAGCAAATCGTGTTGTATCTATTCAGTAACAGCTTACCAGTAAT
The DNA here is from genome assembly GCF_027579735.1 of Bombina bombina. NCBI lineage: Eukaryota > Metazoa > Chordata > Amphibia > Anura > Bombinatoridae > Bombina > Bombina bombina. The sequence goes on along the minus strand of NC_069504.1, from coordinate 241,426,074 downwards.
GATGGAAAACTCGCCATCGGAAAATGGCAATAAGCGTAATGGCTTCCGACAGCAGTTTTTTTGTTTTGCAACCCCACGAAATCCCGGTTGTGGCTCAATGGAAAGGAGCTGCAGTGAATACAAGAAGACAGAAGCACCACATGGCCCAATATAGTTGGAGATAGTCAAACATTTTTGTGTGGTGATTACACTCACTTGTAATAAGACACCCCTAATGGTGTGGAAGGTGCGGTCTGGGGTCAAAACAGTCACCCAGAAGACTGGCCTCCGGTGGATGTGCTGCATTCTGTAAATGACATATAAGTGCCTATATGGCCTAGTACTGTTGGTAAAACCAATTTGTGGAAAAATATGAAATACACTCACTTTTGGAGAAGCACCTCCCTTGGTGCGATAGAGGCAGGCTGGGAACAATATGGCCACCCAGTAGACTGTTTCAAAGGCAATCAGGAACTCCCAGCACTTCGGTAACCAAATAGGTTATAGTGAGAAGTGAAAATAATCCGGCAGCAAGTGGTAAGTTAGAAAACGTACTTTATTTAAAATAATAAAATAGTAGCAACGCGTTTCTCAGCCAACCAGTGGCTGTTTCATCAGGCTTAGTAATAAGATTCAATGGAAAGGAGCCCATGGTTGTTAGTGGACCCTAATATTTTGCTCTCTACTTGTAATTTAGCACAATATGTATGCAGTTTGCACTTTTTTCACAACTTGTCTTGCTTATGCTGCTGTAATATTGTTTTTTATGTTGTAGCTGACACGCTTCTTTGATTTTGAGTGACAAATTTATATTTTTAGTTTAATTTTGTTTTTTTCAGCTCAAATAATCTTAAAAAGGTCAGGTCATAATTTATTTTTTAATGGAGAATTAAATAATCACGCCACTTGAATTTTGTAAACTAAACCTGAAAAGTCAATAAAAATTAATTTTCGGCTAGATTACGAGTCTTGCGTTATGAGTAAAAAAGCAGCGTTAAGCCTCATAACGCTGCTTTTTTAATACCGCTGCTATTACGAGTCTTGCAGATTTAGGGGCACCGCACACTTTTTTGGCCTTACCGTAAATCAACTTACGCAAATTGCGTATAGTATTTTTTCTATAGGACTTCCATAGCGCCGGTATTACGAGCTTATCCTGGGAGGCCAAAAAGTGAGCAGTACAGCCTATCCTGTCAAGATTCGTACCACATTTTAAAGTCAGTAGTTATGAGTTTTACACTGCAACGCTGTAGCATAAAACTCATAACTAAAGTGCTAAAAAGTACACTAACACCCATAAACTACCTATTAACCCCTAAACCGAGGCCCTCACGCATCGCAAACACTAAAAAAAATTATTAACCCCTAATCTGCCGCTCCGGACATCGCCACCACTAGAATACACATATTAACCCCTAAGTCGCTGCACTCCCGCCTCGCAAACATTAGTTAATTATTATTAACCCCTAATCTGCCATCCCTAACATCGCCGCCACCTACCTACATTTATTAACCCCTAATCTGCCGTCCCCAACGTCGCCGCCACTATATTAAATTTATTAACCCCTAAATCTAAGTCTAACCCTAACACTAACACCCCCTAACTTAACTATAATTAAAATAAATCTAAATAAAAATTACTATCATTAACTAAATAATTCCTATTTAAAACTAAATACTTACCTATAAAATAAACCCTAAGCTAGCTACAATATAACTAATAGTTACATTCGGCTAGATTACGAGTTGTGCGTTAGCCTTAAAAAGCAGCGTTGAGAGGTCCCAACACTGTTTTTTTTTCCTAATGCTGGTATTACGAGTCTTGCAGGTACAGGTGTACAGCTCACTTTTTTGGTCAGACTCGAAAATACTGCAAATCCACTTACGTCAATTGCGTATCCTATATTTTCAATGGGACTTGCATAATGCCGGTATTACGAAATTGACAAAAAGTGAGAGGTACAGCCTCTCCTGTCAAGACTGATACCGAATTTAAAAGTCAGTAGTTAAGAGTTTTATGGGCTAACGCCGTAGTATAAAACTCTTAACTAAAGTGCTAAAAAGTACACTAACACCCATAAACTACTTATTAACCCCTAATCTGCATCCCTAACATCGCCGACACCTACCTACATTTATTAACCCCTAATCTGTCGCCCCCAACTTCGCCGTAACTATAATAAAGCTATTAACGCCTAAACCTAAGTCTAACCCTAACCCTAACCCCCCTAACTTAAATAGAATTTAAATATATCTAAATAAATATTACTACAATTCACTAAATAATTCCTATTTAAAACTAAATACTTACCTATAAAATAAACCATAAGATAGCTACAATATAACTAATAGTTACATTGTAGCTAGTTTAGGGTTAATTTTATTTTACAGGCAACTTTGTATTTATTTTAACTAGGTAGAATAGTTACTAAATAGTTATTAACTATTTAATAACTACCTAGCTATAATAGATACAAATTTACCTGTAAAATAAAACCTAACTTGTCTTACACTAACACCTAACCTAACCCTACAATTAAATAAATTCCCTAAATTAAATACAATTACCTAAATTCAAAACAATTAGCTAAATTACAAAAAAAAACACTAAATTACAGAAAATAAGAAACAAATTACAAGATCTTCAAACTAATTGCACCTAATCTAATAGCCCTATCAAAATAAAAAAGCCCCCCAATATAAAAAACCCCTAGCCTAAACTAAACTACAAATAGCCCTTAAAAGGGCCTTTTGCGGGGCATTGCCCCAAAGAAATCAGCTCTTTTACCTGTAAAACTTTTTTACAAACAACCCCCCCAACAGTAAAACCTACCACCCACACAACCAACCCCCCAAATAAAACCCTAACTAAAAAAAACCTAAGCTCCCCATTGCCCTGAAAAGGGCATTTGGATGGGCATTGCCCTTAAAAGGGCATTTAGCTCTATTGCGACCCAAAGCCCTAACCTAAAAATAAAACCCACCCAATGCACCCTTAAAAAATCCTAACACTAACCCCCGAAGATCCACTTACCTGGAGAAGTCTTCATCCAAGCGGCAAGATGTCCTCAACTAGGCCGGCAGAAGTGGTCCTCCAGACGGGCAGAAGTCTTCACCCAGACGGCATCTTCTATCTTCATCCTTCCAACGCGGAGTGGCTCCATCTTCAAGGCATCCGGCACAGAGCATCCTCTTCAATCGACGTCTTCTTGCTGAATGAAGGTTCCTTTAAATGACGTCATCCAAGATGGCATCCCTTAGATTCCATTTGGCTGATAGAATTCTATCAGCCAATCGGAATTAAGGTTGAAAAAATCCTATTGGCTGATGCAATCAGCCAATAGGATTGAGCTTGCATTCTATTGGCTGATTGGAAATGCCAATAGAATGCGAGCTCAATCCTATTGGTTGATTGGATCAGCCAATAGGATTGAAGTTCAATCCTATTGGCTGATTGCATCAGCCAATAGGATTTTTTCAACCTTAATTCCGATCGGCTGATAGAATTCTATCAGCCAATCGGAATCTAAGGGACGCCATCTTGGATGACGTCATTTAAAGGAACCTTTATTCAGCAAGAAGCCATCGATTGAAGAGGATGCTCCGCGCCGGATGTCTTGAAGATGGAGCCGTTCCGCGTCGGAAGCATGAAGATAGAAGATGCCGTCTGGGGAAGACTTCTGCCTGTCTGGAGGACCACTTCGGCCCGTCTGGAGGACCACTTCTGCTGGCTTCATTGAGGACATCTTGCCGCTTGGATGAAGACTTCTCCCGGTAAGTGGATCTTCGGGGGTTAGTGTTAGGATTTTTTAAGGGTGTATTGGGTGGGTTTTATTTTTAGGTTAGGGCTTTGGGCCGCAATAGAGCTAAATGCCCTTTTAAGGGCAATGCCCATCCAAATGCCCTTTTCAGGGCAATGGGGAGCTTAGGCTTTTTTTAGTCAGGGTTTTATTTGGGGGTTGGTTGTGTGGGTGGTGAGTTTTACTGTTGGGGGGTTGTTTGTATTTTTTTTTACAGGTAAAATAGCTGATTTCTTTGGGGCAATGCCCCGCAAAAGGCCCTTTTAAGGGCTATTTGTAGTTTAGTTTAGGCTAGGTTTTTTTTATTTTGGGTGGGCTTTTTTTATTTTGATAGGGCTATTAGATTAGGTGTAATTAGTTTGAAGATCTTGTAATTTGTTTTTTATTTTCTGTAATTTAGTGTTTTTTTTTTTTTTTAATTTAGCTAATTGTTTTGAATTTAGTTAATTATGTTTAATTTAGGGAATTTATTTAATTGTAGTGTAGTGTTAGGTGTTAGTGTAACTTAGGTTAGGTTTTATTTTTCAGGTCAATTTGTATTTATTTTAGCTAGGTAGTTATTAAATAGTTAATAACTATTTAATAACTATTCTACCTAGTTAAAATAAATACAAACTTGCCTGTAAAATAAAAATAAACCCTAAGCTAGATACAATGTAACTGTTAGTTATATTGTAGCTAGCTTAGGGTTTATTTTATAGGTAAGTATTTAGTTTTAAATAGGAATTATTTAGGTAATGATAGTAAGTTTTATTTAGATTTATTTTAATTATATTTAAGTTAGGGGGTGTTAGGGTTAGGGTTAGACTTAGATTTAGGGAATTAGGGGTATAGTAGCGGCGACGTTGGGGGCGGCAGATTAGGGGTTAATAAATGTAGGTAGGTTGCGGCGACATTGGGGGCGGGAGATTAGGGGTTTATAAATATAATGTAGGTGTCAGCGATGTCGGGGTGACAGATTAGGGGTTAATAAGTGTAAGATTAGGGGTGTTTAGACTCTGGGTTTATGTTAGGGTGTTAGGAGTTAGTGATGTTGCGAACTTAAAAATTTCGGTTCGCGAACGGCGGACCGCGCGAACCGCCATTGACTTCAATAGGCAGGCGAACTTTAAAACCTACAAGGACTCTTTCTGGCCACAATAGTGATGGAAAAGTTGTTTCAAGGGGACTAACACCGGGACTGTGGCATGCTGGAGGGGGATCCCTGGCAAAACTCCCATGGAAAATTACATAGTTGATGCAGAGTCTGCTTTTAACCCATAAAGGGCCTAAATCACCTAACATTCCCAAATTGTTTGCAATAACGTGCTTTAAAACATCAGTTATGATGTCGTATCTATCAGGTAGCGTAAGGGTTACGGCCGCTTCACAGTGACAGAGCAAACTCCAAGTGTAACGCACCGAAAACAACTGCAAACAGTCCATTTGCACAACCACGAGATAGATAGATTTGATAGATAGATACATAGATTACATAGCTCAATCGATGCAATATACATATGATCGATACAAATTACATAGATCAATAGATGCAATATACATTTGATAGATGCGAATTACATAGATCAATAGATGCAATATCCATTTGATAGATACGAATGTTATCGATCCAAAGATGCAAAATACATTTGATAGATACGAATTACATCAACCAAAATATGTAATATACATTTTATAGATACGAATTACATCGATCAATAGATGCAATCTACATTTGATAGATATGTTTGATAGTTAGATCGATTTGATAGATAAATAGATAGATTTGAAATATATATAATTTCCCTGACAGAGTATAACAATAAGACATGCGGTCTGTGACCTGTGGTGTGTTAAGTAGTACTATTCTTAGCAGTTTACTACAACCTGTTACTCCCCCTATCGGGGGAGGTCTATATGGCCTTCATTTTTGGAACCGGGAGATGGAAGAAGATGATTGGTCTGTCCTCCTACTTCAAATTTGTCCAAAACACAAGTGTGTTTAATTTTAAATATTAACAATACTGTTACAACAAATATGATTGGTGTAACTAGTTGGCAAGTGGGCCTGGCACACAGGCTGGCAGGCAGGAGGTAACTGCAATTCAATGGCACTAGTAGACTGCAGATTCACAGTCAAAAAAGTTTTGTTTAAATTTTTTAAATACTGTTACAAGAAATATGATTGGTGGCACTAATTGGCTAGTGGGCCTGGCACACACACTGGCAGGCAGGAGGAAACTGCAATTCAATGGCACTAGAAAACTGGTGATTCACAATCTAAGATTTTTTTATTTTAAATATTAATTTAATTTCACGGCAAAATGCGATCAAATTAAAAAAATCGTTCATTTTTTTCACAAACTTTTTCATAAATTTTAGGTTTCTCACTGAAATTATTTACAAACAGCTTGTCCAATTATGGCACAAATGGTTGTAAATGCTTTTCTGGGATCCCCTTTGTTTAGAAATAGCAGACATATATGGCTTTGGCATTGTTTTTTGGTAATTAAAAGGCCGCTAAATGCCGCTGTGCACCACACTTGTATTATGCCCAGCAGTGAAGGGGTTGTAGGGAACTTGTAGGGTTAATTTTAGCTTTAGTGTAGAGATCAGCCTCCCACCTGACACATCCCACCCCCTGATCCCTTCCAAACAGCTCTATTCCCTCCCCCACCCCACAATTGTCCCCGCCATCTTAAGTACTGGCAGAAAGCCAATGCAATCGCTTCCAGCGCTTAATGAGACCAAGGTACGTACCAGGTACGTCCATTGTCACTAACTGACAATTTTTGCAGGACGTACCTGGTACGTCCTTGGTCGTTGAGGGGTTAAAAATACAATACATAGATCATATTCTGCTATGTGCAGAACATTGGAATGTGAAATATTGACAGTAAATTCACAGTATAACACTTTATTAAATATAAATATTGCATAAACATGCTTTTCACATGTTTTCATCTACTTGACTGTAAAGGGCTCCAATCCACACACACATATATATGTATTTATGTGTTTATATGTGTATATATGTCTGTAAATACATATATGCACATATAAATACATCTGTACACACATACTTTTTGTTTTGAAAAACATTTAATCAGAGCTCTGAGGTAATCATTCTAGCATAAATCATGATTGCACTCACATGTTTGCATTCACTTTCAACTTGTACTACGATTACCACAAATGAAACGTGCAAACAGCCGCAATGAACCTGATATCACTTGCATGTAACTATTACAGTGCCACTCGTATATCACTCGCCTGTAACTATTACAGTGCCACTCGTATTCTTGCCTTATGAAGGACACCTTTCACCATGGTATATTTATGAATTGCAGAGTACTCACAGCTTTTTTTCCAGAGATTGTAAAATCATTTCTTTTGAGTCCGTTTTTTGAGACACCACATCTGGGATACAACTGCTATCATGTCATGTATCCTCTGTAAGTTAGTTTAAATGGTGTACAGCTCAGATTTGTGATACCAGTATATAATCTAATCAAGTAACCAAATATGTTTCGAGGTCTCTGAAACATGTGTAGGGTCAGCAGGCACCTCCTCACATGATTAGCTTTAGAATTAATTCTGTACCGAAAAGAATTGCCCCTCCAGCAAATCCTGTTGTATCTATTCAGTAACAGCTTGCTAGTAATGATGGAAAACTCGCCATCGGAAAATGGCAATAAGCGTAATGGCTTCCGACAGCAGTTTTTTCATTTTGCAACCTCACGAAATCCCAGTTGTGGCTCAATGGAAAGGAGATGCAGTGAATAGAAGAAGACAGAAGCACCACATGGCCCAATATAGTTGGAGATAGTCAAACATTTTTGTGTGATAATTACACTCACATGTAATAAGACACCCCTAATGGTGTGGAAGGAGCGGTCTGGGGTCAAAACAGTCACCCAGACGACTGGCCTCCGGTGGATGTGCTGCATTCTGTAAATGACATATAAGTGCCTATATGGCCTAGTACTGTTGGTAAAACTAATTTGTGGAAAAATATTAAATACACTCACATTTGGAGAAGCACCTCCCTTGGTGCGATAGAGGCAGGCTGGGAACAATATGGCCACCCAGTAGACTGTTTCACAGGCAATCAGGAACTCCCAGCACTTCGGTATCCAAATTAGGTATAGGTTATAGTGAGAAGTGAAAATAATCCAGCAGCAAGTGGTAAGTTAGAAAACGTACTTTATTTAAAATAATAAAATAGTAGCAACGCGTTTCTCAGCCAACCAGTGGCTGTTTCATCAGGCTTAGTAATAAGATTCAATGGAAAGGAGCCCATGGTTGTTAGTGGACCCTAATATTTTTGCTCTCTACTTGTAATTTAGCACAATATGTATGCAGTTTGCACTTTTTTCATGGCTTGTCTTGCTTATGCTGCTGTAATATTGTTTTTTATGTTGTAGCTGACACGCTTCTTTGATTTTTAGTGACAAATTTATATTTTTTGTTTAATTTTGTTTTTTTTCCGCTCAAATAATCTTAAAAAGGTCAGGTAATATTTTATTTTTTAATGGAGAATTAAATAATCACGCCACTTGAATTTTGAAAACTAAACCTGAAAAGTCAATAAAAATTAATTTTCGGCTAGATTACGAGTCTTGCGTTATGAGTAAAAAAGCAGCGTTAAGCCTCATAACACTGCTTTTTTACTACTGCTGCTATTACGAGTCTTGCAGATTTAGGGGCACCGCACACTTTTTTGGCCTTACCGCTAATCAACTTATGCAAATTGCGTTTAGTCTTTTTTCTATGGGACTTCCATAGCGCAGGTATTACGAGTTTGTCCTGGGAGGCCTTTTCAAGCTTAATTCCGATTGGCTGATAGTATTCTATCAGTCAATCGGAATCTAAGAGACGCCATCTTGGATGACATCATTTAAAGGAACCTTCATTCAGCAAGAAGCCGTCAATTGAAGAGGATGCTCCGCGCCGGATGTCTTGAAGATGGAGCCGTTACGCGTCGGAAGGATGAACATAGAAGATGCCGTCTGGGAGAAGACTTCTGCCCATCTGGAGGACCACTTCTGCCCATCTGGAGGACCACTTCTGCCGGCTTCGTTGAGGACATCTTGCCGCTTGGATGAAGACTTCTCTCGGTAAGTGGATCTTCGGGGGTTAGTGTTAGGATTTTTTAAGGGTGTATTGGGTGGGTTTTATTTTTAGGTTAAGGCTTTGGGCCGCAATAGAGCTAAATGCCCTTTTAAGGGAAATGCCCATCCAAATGCCCTTTTTTAGGGCAATTGGGAGCTTAGGTTTTTTTAGTTAGGGTTTTATTTGGGGGGTTGGTTATGTGGTTGGTGGGTTTTACTGTTGGGTGGGTTGTTTGTATTTTTTTTTACAGGTAAAAGAGCTGATTTCTTTGGGGCAATGCCCCGCAAAAGGCCCTTTTAAGGGCTATTGGTAGTTTAGTTTAGGCTAGGGTTTTTTTTATTTTGGGTGGGCTTTTTTATTTTGATAGGGCTATTAGATTAGGTGTAATTAGTTTAAAGATCTTGTCATTTGTTTATTATTTTCTGTAATTTTAGTTTTTTTGTAATTTAGCTAATTGTTTTGAATTTAGTTAATTGTATTTAATTTTGGTAATTTATTTAATTGTAGTGTAGAGTTAGGTGTTAGTGTAACTTAGGTTATGTTTTATTTTACAGGTCAATTTGTATTTATTTTAGCTAGGTAGTTATTAAATAGTTAATAACTATTTAATAACTATTCTACCTAGTTAAAATAAATACAAACTTGCCTATAAAATAAAAATTAACCCTAAGCTAAATACAATGTAACTATTAGTTATATTGTAGCTAGCTTAGGGTTTATTTTACAGGTAAGTATTTAGTTTTAAATAGGAATTATTTACTTAATAATAGTAATTTTTATTTAGATTTATTTTAATTATATTTAAGTTAGGGGGTGTTAGGGTTGCTGTCCTGGTTCAGCGTTATATATTCTGCAATCAAGTGAACTTGGTTTTGCTTTTCAGTGCATCACGTGCATAAAATATTTGGAGACCTTATGAAGATGTAATCTTTTCTTTGGCTGTGAATAATAGCCAGTGAACTCATATGTTTACACCCTATATAGAGGTCTCTTATAAGGGTTAATACCATTTGACTTTTCTATTCACAGGGGAATATCTGGTTTGAATCAATTGTTGCCATACAATACATGTATATAACTATATGCTTTGATTTATGATAAACTTATATCTAAATTGCTTTTTCTATGTGTCTGTTTTTATATACTTGGGGGTCAGATCTTTAAATCTTTCAAGTTTAATTTTGTGAGTTTCCATTGTGCTGGACTAAGAGTTACTCTTTTTTCTTTAATAGTGATAATTAATTCATTAACTCTCTTCGCACAAGTGGGAGGTAATCTATTGGGGGTTTTTAACCCCACATCCCTTCCACTTTTATGGTTCACATAACTAAGAAGTGTAGTGCTGATACATTATTTCAATATATATATATATATATATATATATATATATATATATATAAAAAACCAGGAGAAAAAAGTGGTTAAAAACCACAAGTCTACTATAGCCTGCACTGATTAATAAATGGCAATTTAGAAAACTCCAGAAAAATGGGGAACAGATGGACAAAGTGAAAATTCACACTGATACAGTGACCTGTACAGAATCGTACCATTTATTCAATACTGCTAAATTCTAAGAAGCAATACCTCGAACAAAAAAATATATATAGTAAATAATAATAACTTAAAGTAATGTTAAACACATAAATAAAGTAGTAACCGCAGATACTAATGTGTCGACACAGATAGATTAGTCATCAAGCTTCTAATGAAAGACTATCCCGGGAGGTAAGTAAATAATAATGTCCTTGAAAAAATAAATAAATTAAGTGCAATAATGAAAGTCCTGAAGTGCACATAATATTAACAGGACATCTGCTTAAAGTCCTCCATGGAATGATAGTGCTGGTTGAACAAAGGAAAACTGTATACAATAAGAGGGAGCTGCTAGAGTTGAATAACCCCTGTATATGATTTCATGTACTGTCCAGTGTGGAAAAGAACAGTCTGGTTATGACATGTATATTGATCAATTATATCACAACGCTAGGGTGGCTTTAACAGCAACTTCCAGAAAAAGCAACAATTTAGAGACGGCACACGGATACCTGTATCAGGGATAACTCCTTTCTCACCTGACCCATCCTTGGACGGTCGGCACCATGCCTTTAGCTCTTCACACTGTTATGTCCAGCTTTTTTTCTGTGATACAAATGAAGGTAAATGTTTGCACTCACCCTAGCATTCTTACAATGTCCACATTCGACTTAGATACAGAGCTTAACAGTCTCTACCTCAATATCGCTCCACAGACCATTTCCATCCGGTCGACCAAAAGGAACAAAGGGGTTCAGCTGCTACCCCAGTGTTATGTTTCACCCGCACAAGGCTAATTTCAAATCGGGCTTCGTCAGGCCATGTTTCTCAATCCTATTGGATCTTGCATATTTATTTATGTGATTCCACGTGACGTCAGAAAGGTGAAATGTTAACAATGTTGCTGCGGTATCCATTGTTAAATAGGGTATTGCAACATTTTGTTTTCAATTAGAAAAACTTACTAGTACATAGAATTTTAAACAGAATCTAGGAAATATATAGAATGAATGACAAATGCCTATTCACGGCCATTGGCCTTACATATGGCAGAAAAAATATATAATATATCAGTTTTATCATTCAGTTATTTATCTTAGTTACGATGCACAGTTTTTTAGCGGGTTTCAAAGAACACTTAAAAAACTAATTTCTAAGGTATTTTAGCGAGAGTCTCTCATGTTATATTATTTTAAGATAACAGAGCAAAGGATATAGAGCATATTTAGTAACCAGAATTTGCATAGATGGGGTTCATTTTATTATAGCGATATTTGTATTCATGAATGCAAATCATTCACAAAAAACACAAATTTTACATGCGTCTGATTGGATGACCTATATTCAATACATAACTCGCTACCATTTGGCTAGTGTCAGTAGATGACACTCAAATTGACAGTCATTCATTGGAAAGGAGCATAAATTATTTCCTCATTCAAACCACTAGGGGTTAATGCTTTTAAGTTAAAAATCCATTTACATTCCCTTTGCAATAGTAGTTTATCAATATCTCCTCCTCTATTTTTGAGATCTACTTTCTCTAAACCCATACATTTTAAATGGTTTTTATTACTTTGATGGAAGGATTGAAAGTGTCTAGCTACACTACTGGTATTAATTTAATTTTCTATATCTCTTTTATGCTCTTTAATTCGTTCTCTCATTTCTCTGTAAGTTTTTCCTATGTAATACATGGGATAGTCGCAAAACACTATATATATTACTCCTTATGATCTACAGTTTATCCTCCCAACTACCTTGTGGGTAGTGCCCCATTTATCTACAAAATAGGATGTTTGCTGCATATTTTTACAGACTGAGCATTTTTTACATTTCAAATTTCCATCTTTTTGAGAGACTCTCCCCAACCAGTTTTGTTTTTCCTGTCGAATATAGTAACTGGACACCAATTTGTCCTTTATATTAGGGGCTTTTCTAGGTGTCATAAGGGGCCTGTCTCCAACTATTAGTCTAATTTCATTGTCAATTGTTAGTACATCCCAGTGTTTTTGTAAAATGGCTCGTATGTCATTCCATTTATTATTGTACTGACTAATGAATCTAATAGTTAATTCTGAATCTTTGAGTCTATCCTTATAGAGTAATTCATCTCTTGTTTGCTCCATAGCTGCTCCATATGCTTTTTTTAAAACCGTCTTGGAGTAACCTCTCTGAATGAAACGTTCTTTAAGATTATTTGCTTCAGTTTTAAAGTCGGAGATTGTTGAACAATTGCGCCTATGTCTTAAATATTGACCTTTCGGAATATTCTGTATAAGAAAATTAGGATGGTGGCTATCAGCTCTTAGAAGGGAGTTGCCAGCAGAGGGTTTCCTGAAAGTATTTGTCACTATTTTATTGTTGACTATTTTTATTGTTAGATCTAAAAAGTCAATCTTTGTTTTACTGTATTTATAAGTAAACCTCAAGTTCAAGTCATTCTTATTAAGGTTGGAGACAAATGATTCTAATGCCTGTTCTGTTCCTTGCCACAATACCAGAATATCGTCTATAAATCTCAACCAGAGATCTATAGAGCTACCATATATTTCGTCATTATCAAATATATTATCTTTCTCCCATTTCCCTAGGTATAGGCAGGCATATGTTGGGGCACAGCATGTGCCCATGGCTGTCCCCAAGACTTGTCTATAATATTTAGTGTCAAAAATAAAATAATTATGTTCCAAAATGAACTGCAGAAGTATTGCAACAAAATTAGTATGGTCATCATATTGGGGGCCCCTTTGTGTTAAAAATTCTACTGTTGCCTGTATCCCATTTTGATGAGGGATCGAAGAGTACAATGCCTCAACGTCAATTGCTACAAGAAAAGTATTTTCATTCACTACAACGCCATCATTTTTTTTCATTGTATCTTGGGTGTCTTATGTATGAAGTTAATGTTGCCAAGGAAGGTCTTAGGCAATAATCTACATAGATAGAGATACCTTCAGTTAAGCCACCCTGACCGGAAATAATCGGTCTGCCCGGTGGTGGAATACGATTTTTGTGTAGTTTGGGAATAGTATAGAAGGTGGGAACTCTGGGGTATTTATTTATCATAAAATCCAGCTCTTTTTTATTTATCATTCCATTCCCAAATGCTTGTAGTAAGATATTGTCAATTTCATTCTTATAGAGATCAGTGGGATTGGATTTCAGCAACTGGTACTGTTTGGTGTCTGATAACTGTTTTTTACATTCCAAGACATATTCTGTGGTGTTTAAAACTACCACATTACCACCTTTATCTGATGGCTTTATAGTTATTGATTGATCCATCTTTAGGCCTAGATTTGGAGTTCGGCGGTAAAAGGGCTGTTAACGCTCCGCGGGCTTTTTTCTGGCCGCACCATAAAATTAACTCTGGTATCGAGAGTTCAAACAAATGCTGCGTTAGGCTCCAAAAAAGGAGCGTAGAGCATTTTTACCGCAAATGCAACTCTCGATACCAGAGTTGCTTACGGACGCGGCCGGCCTCAAAAACGTGCTCGTGCACGATTCTCCCATAGGAAACAATGGGGCTGTTTGAGCTGAAAAAAAACCTAACACCTGCAAAAAAGCAGCGTTCAGCTCCTAACGCAGCCCCATTGTTTGCTATGGGGAAACACTTCCTACGTCTGCACCTAACACTCTAACATGAACCCGGAGTCTAAACACCCCTAACCTTACACTTATTAACCCCTAATCTGCCGCCCCCGCTATCGCTGACCTCTGCATATTTTTTTAAACCCCTAATCTGCCGCTCCGTAAACCGCCGCCACCTACGTTATCCCTATGTACCCCTAATCTGCTACCCCTAACACCGCCGACCCCTATATTATATTTATTAACCCCTAACCTGCCCCCCACAATGTCGCCGACACCTGCCTACACTTATTAACCCCTAATCTGCCGAGCGGACCTGAGCGCTACTATAATAAAGTTATTAACCCCTAATCCGCCTCACTAACCCTATCATAAATAGTATTAACCCCTAATCTGCCCTCCCTAACATCGCCGACACCTAACTTCAATTATTAACCCCTAATCTTCCGATCGGAGCTCACCGCTATTCTAATAAATGGATTAACCCCTAAAGCTAAGTCTAACCCTAACACTAACACCCCCCTAAGTTAAATATAATATTTATCTAACGAAATAAATTAACTCTTATTAAATAACTTATTCCTATTTAAAGCTAAATACTTACCTGTAAAATAAATCCTAATATAGCTACAATATAAATTATAATTACATTGTAGCTATTTTAGGATTTATATTTATTTTACAGGCAACTTTGTAATTATTTTAACCAGGTACAATAGCTATTAAATAGTTAAGAACTATTTAATAGTTACCTAGTTAAAATAATAACAAATTTACCTGTAAAATAAATCCTAACCTAAGTTATAATTAAACCTAACACTACCCTATCAATAAAATAATTAAATAAACTACCTACAATTACCTACAATTAACCTAACACTACACTATCAATAAATTAATTAAACACAATTCCTACAAATAAATACAATTAAATAAACTAGCTAAAGTACAAAAAATAAAAAAGAACTAAGTTACAGAAAATAAAAAAATATTTACAAACATAAGAAAAATATTACAACAATTTTAAACTAATTACACCTACTCTAAGCCCCCTAATAAAATAACAAAGCCCCCCAAAATAAAAAATTCCCTACCCTATTCTAAATTAAAAAAGTTACAAGCTCTTTTACCTTACCAGCCCTGAACAGGGCCCTTTGCGGGGCATGCCCCAAGAATTTCAGCTCTTTTGCCTGTAAAAAAAAACATACAATACCCCCCCCCCAACATTACAACCCACCACCCACATACCCCTAATCTAACCCAAACCCCCCTTAAATAAACCTAACACTAATCCCCTGAAGATCTTCCTACCTTGTCTTCACCATCCAGGTATCACCGATCCGTCCTGGCTCCAAGATCTTCATCCAACCCAAGCGGGGGTTGGCGATCCATAATCCGGTCCAGAAGAGGCTCCAAAGTCTTCCTCCTATCCGGCAAGAAGAGGACATCCGGACCGGCAAACATCTTCTCCAAGCGGCATCTTCGATCTTCTTCCATCCGGAGCGAAGCGGCAGGATCCTGAAGACCTCTAGCGCGGAACATCCATCCGGACCGACGACTGAACGACGAATGACTGTTCCTTTAAGGGACGTCATCCAAGATGGCGTCCCTCGAATTCCGATTGGCTGATAGGATTCTATCAGCCAATCGGAATTAAGGTAGGAATTTTCTGATTGGCTGATGGAATCAGCCAATCAGAATCAAGTTCAATCCGATTGGCTGATCCAATCAGCCAATCAGATTGAGCTCGCATTCTATTGGCTGTTCCGATCAGCCAATAGAATGCGAGCTCAATCTGATTGGCTGATTGGATCAGCCAATCGGATTGAACTTGATTCTGATTGGCTGATTCCATCAGCCAATCAGAAAATTCCTACCTTAATTCCGATTGGCTGATAGAATCCTATCAGCCAATCGGAATTCGAGGGACGCCATCTTGGATGACGTCCCTTAAAGGAACAGTCATTCGTCGGTCCGGATGGATGTTCCGCGCTGGAGGTCTTCAGGATCCTGCCGCTTCGCTCCGGATGGAAGAAGGTTCGAAGATGCCGCTTGGAGAAGATGTTTGCCGGTCCGGATGTCCTCTTCTTGCCGGATAGGAGGAAGACTTTGGAGCCTCTTCTGGACCGGATTATGGATCGCCAACCCCCGCTTGGGTTGGATGAAGATCTTGGAGCCAGGACGGATCGGTGATACCTGGATGGTGAAGACAAGGTAGGAAGATCTTCAGGGGATTAGTGTTAGGTTTATTTAAGGGGGGTTTGGGTTAGATTAGGGGTATGTGGGTGGTGGGTTGTAATGTTGGGGGGGGGGGTATTGTATTTATTCTTTTACAGGCAAAAGAGCTGAAATTCTTGGGGCATGCCCCGCAAAGGGCCCTGTTCAGGGCTGGTAAGGTAAAAGAGCTTGTAACTTTTTTAATTTAGAATAGGGTAGGGAATTTTTTATTTTGGGGGGCTTTGTTATTTTATTAGGGGGCTTAGAGTAGGTGTAATTAGTTTAAAATTGTTGTAATATTTTTCTTATGTTTGTAAATATTTTTTTTATTTTCTGTAACTTAGTTCTTTTTTATTTTTTGTACTTTAGCTAGTTTATTTAATTGTATTTATTTGTAGGAATTGTGTTTAATTATTTTATTGATAGGGTAGTGTTAGGTTTAATTATAACTTAGGTTAGGATTTATTTTACAGGTAAATTTGTTATTATTTTAACTAGGTAACTATTAAATAGTTCTTAACTATTTAATAGCTATTTTACCTGGTTAAAATAATAACAAAGTTGCCTGTAAAATAAATATTAATCCTAAAATAGCTATAATATAATTATAATTTATATTGTAGCTATATTAGGATTTATTTTACAGGTAAGTATTTAGCTTTAAATAGGAATAATTTATTTAATAAGAGTTAATTTATTTCGTTAGATAAAAATTATATTTAACTTAGGGGGGTGTTAGTGTTAGGGTTAGACTTAGCTTTAGGGGTTAATCCATTTATTAGAATAGCGGTGAGCTCCGGTCGGCAGATTAGGGGTTAATAATTGAAGTTAGGTGTCGGCGATGTTAGGGAGGGCAGATTAGGGGTTAATACTATTTATGATAGGGTTAGTGAGGCGGATTAGGGGTTAATACATTTATTATAGTAGCGCTCAGGTCCGCTCGGCAGATTAGGGGTTAATAAGTGTAGGCAGGTGTCGGCGACGTTGAGGGGGGCAGATTAGGGGTTAATAAATATAATATAGGGGTCGGCGATGTTAGGGCAGCAGATTAGGGGTACATAGGGATAACGTAGGTGGCGGCGATTTGCGGTCGGAAGATTAGGGGTTAATTATTTTAAGTAGCTGGCGGCGACGTTGTGGGGGGCAATTTAGGGGTTAATAAATGTAATACAGGGGTCGGCGGGGTTAGGGGCAGCAGATTAGGGGTACATAAGTATAACGTAGGTGGCGGTCGGCAGATTAGGGGTTAAAAATTTTAATCGAGTGGCGGCGGTGTGGGGGGACCTCGGTTTAGGGGTACATAGGTAGTTTATGGGTGTTAGTGTACTTTAGGGTACAGTAGTTAAGAGCTTTATAAACCGGCGTTAGCCAGAAAGCTCTTAACTCCTGCTATTTTCAGGTGGCTGGAATCTTGTCGTTAGAGCTCTAACGCTCACTTCAGAAACGACTCTAAATACCGGCGTTAGAAAGATCCCATTGAAAATATAGGCTACGCAAATGGCGTAGGGGGATCTGCGGTATGGAAAAGTCGCGGCTGAAAAGTGAGCGTTAGACCCTTTAATCACTGACTCCAAATACCAGCGGGCGCCCAAAACCAGAGTTAGGAGCCTCTAACGCTGGTTTTGACGGCTACCGCCGAACTCCAAATCTAGGCCTTAGTGATTTAATGGCTTGTCTTTGTTTAACAGTTAAGTTGTCTTGAAAGCCAGTTCCACTGTCTAATTCTATTAAATCCTTTTCTACAAGTTTAACAAAATTATGTACACTTAGAACCAATGATAGAGCTGGCATGTAGGATGAACTTTTTTTTAGCATCGTGTGCCCTATACTTTGAGTTTCTGTTTCATTATCATTTTGGGTTGTACTCAGGGATTCCAGATCTTTAAGGACTACTCTGTCATTTATATCTAAAGTAACATTAGAGGTCTTGTGTTGCATTGTCTTTTTTAGTATTAGCTTTCTGGCAAATAGATTTACATCTTTTACTGCCACAAATTTATCAAGATTATTAACAGGAGCAAAATTTAGACCCTTTTCTAAGACCTCTATTTCAGATAGTGATAAAGTTCTATTAGATAGATTAATTACTTGTTTATCATTCTGACTATCTAATTGGGATACTAGGTCGGTGTTGGTTGTTGTTGCTGTTGGTTCCTCAGGGGATATCTGTTTTTTTCCCCTGTATTCTGCCCTATATTTTCTGCCCCCTCTCCTCTTTTTCTTCTGCCTGAACGTCTGCGGCTGTAAAAACCCCTCCCATAGTTTTGTCCTCTAAGGTTACCTATACTTGTATTAGAGCCATCTTCTCCTGATAGTTCTGATTCTGAACTACTAGTAAGTCTTAAGGAGTAATCATAGATTTTTCCATCTTGGTAGTCCCCCCAGTCACGTTGGAATTTGCGTTTTTTCCTATATTTAATATTTTCATGTATCTTCCTAATTTCCATTTTAGTTAGATCCATTAATCTTTTATGTTCATCTTTATTCTCATATATTTTTAATTTTTCTTCTAGTGGGGTTAGTTCTTCCTTAATTTTTTCTTTTCTCAATTTAATCTCATCTAACATGAGATACATCCATCCTAAAGAACACGTATTTGCAAATTCTTCCCATTTAATTTTAAAGTTATCTGTTAGGGGGTCATTTAAATTTGCTCCTGGCTTTTTTTTTATTCGTAAACCTCTGGGGATCATTTTATTTTCTAAATATTTTTCAAGGCTAGAAATCTCCCATTTTAATTTTTGTTCTTTAATTAATTTTTGTTTATAATCTTTTAAGCATTTGTATATATTATTATCATTGTCCTTTTGGCCAGTTTCCGATTCATTAATTACTCCTTCCTTTCCAGGTATAGAGAATGTATCGTTTATATCAAATTCCCATTCTGTTTCATTGAAACCCGCCATCTTGCTTGATCAGTGTGTTTTCAACAGTGCCAAATGTGCCACAATTCTCTAAAAATATCCAATGTGCTAGTGGTATAAGAAAAATCCTTGTAAATCAGGATTGGGTAATTAAAGTGAAAGAGATATATCTCACAGCACCATTATACATATAGGCCAGAATAATCAACCATGATCTGCAATATTAGTATGTAACAGACCAAAGGTGCTGGACAGTAGTGTCGTATAGAATAAAAAACCAGGAGAAAAAGTGGTTAAAAACCACAAGTCTACTATAGCCTGCACTGATTAATAAATGGCAATTTAGAAAACTCCAGAAAAATGGGGAACAGATGGACAAAGTGAAAAATCACACTGATACAGTGACCTGTACAGAATCGTACCATTTATTCAATACTGCTAAATTCTAAGAAGCAATACCTTGAACAAAAAAATATATATAGTAAATAATAATAACTTAAAGTAATGTTAAACACATAAATAAAGTAGTAACCGCAGATACTAATGTGGGCCCCCAATATGATGACCATACTAATTTTGTTGCAATACTTCTGCAGTTCATTTTGAAACATAATTATTTTATTTTTGACACTAAATATTATAGACAAGTCTTGGGGACAGCCATGGGCACATGCTGTGCCCGAACATATGCCTGCCTATACCTAGGGAAATGGGAGAAAGATAATATATTTGATAATGACGAAATATACGGTAGCTCTATAGATCTCTGGTTGAGATTTATAGACGATATTCTGGTATTGTGGCAAGGAACAGAACAGGCATTAGAATCATTTGTCTCCAACCTTAATAAGAATGACTTGAACTTGAGGTTTACTTATAAATACAGTAAAACAAAGATTAACTTTTTAGATCTAACAATAAAAATAGTCAACAATAAAATAGTGACAAATACTTTCAGGAAACCCTCTGCTGGCAACTCCCTTCTAAGAGCTGATAGACACCATCCTAATTCTCTTATACAGAATATTCCGAAAGGTCAATATTTAAGACATCGGAGCAATTGTTCAACAATCTCCGACTTTAAAACTGAAGCAAATAATCTTAAAGAACGTTTCATTCAGAGAGGTTACTCCAAGACGGTTTTAAAAAAAGCATATGGAGCAGCTATGGAGCAAACAAGAGATGAATTACTCTATAAGGATAGACTCAAAGATTCAGAATTAACTATTAGATTCATTAGTCAGTACAATAATAAATGGAATGACATACGAGCCATTTTACAAAAACACTGGGATGTACTAACAATTGACAATGAAATTAGACTAATAGTTGGAGACAGGCCCCTTATGACACCTAGAAAGGCCCCTAATATAAAGGACAAATTGGTGTCCAGTTACTATATTCGACAGGAAAAACAAAACTGGTTGGGGAGAGTCTCTCAAAAAGATGGAAATTTGAAATGTAAAAAATGCTCAGTCTGTAAAAATATGCAGCAAACATCCTATTTTGTATATAAATGGGGCACTACCCACAAGGTAGTAGGGAGGATAAACTGTAGATCAATTTGAGTGTCATCTACTGACACTAGCCAAATGGTAGCGAGTTATGTATTGAATATAGGTCATCCAATCAGACGCATGTAAAATTTGTGTTTTTTGTTAATGATTTGCATTCATGAATACAAATATCGCTATAATAAAATGAACCCCATCTATGCAAATTCTGGTTACTAAATATGCTCTATATCCTTTGCTCTGTTATCTTAAAATAATATAACATGAGAGACTCTCGCTAAAATACCTTAGAAATTAGTTTTTTAAGTGTTCTTTGAAACCCGCTAAAAAACTGTGCATTGTAACTAAGATAAATAACTGAATGGTAAACTGATATATTATATATTTTTTCTGCCATATGTAAGGCCAATGGCCGTGAATAGGCATTTGTCATTAATTCTATATATTTCCTAGATTCTGTTTAAAATTCTATGTACTAGTAAGTTTTTCTAATTGAAAACAAAATGTTGCAATACCCTATTTAACAATGGATACCGCAGCAACATTGTTAACATTTCACCTTTCTGACGTCACGTGGAATCACGTAAATAAATATGCAAGATCCAATAGGATTGAGAAACATGGCCTGACGAAGCCAGATTTGAAATTAGCCTTGTGCGGGTGAAACGCGCGTAGCGGCATAACACTGGGGTAGCAGCTGAACCCCTTTGTTCCTTTTGGTCAACCGGATGGAAATGGTCTGAGGAGCGATATTGAGGTAGAGACTGTTAACCCCTGTATCTAAGTCGAATGTGGACATGTTAATATTATGTGCACTTCAGGAATTTCATTATTGCACTTAATTTACTTATTTTTTCAAGGACATTATTATTTACTTACCTCCCGGGATGGTCTTTCATTAGAAGCTTGATGACTAATCTATCTGTGTCGACACATTAGTATCTGCGGTTACTACTTTATTTATGTGTTTAACATTACTTTAAGTTATTATTATTTACTATATATATTTTTTTGTTCGAGGTATTGCTTCTTAGAATTTAGCAGTATTGAATAAATGGTACGATTCTGTACAGGTCACTGTATCAGTGTGATTTTTCACTTTGTCCATCTGTTCCCCATTTTTCTGGAGTTTTCTAAATTGCCATTTATTAATCAGTGCAGGCTATAGTAGACTTGTGGTTTTTAACCACTTTTTCTCCTGGTTTTTTATTCTATACGACACTACTGTCCAGCACCCTTGGTCTGCTACATACTAATATTGCAGATCATGGTTGATTATTCTGGCCTATATGTATAATGGTGCTGTGAGATATATCTCTTTCATATATATATATATATATATATATATATATATATATATATATATATATATATATATAGTATCTAACAAAAGTGAGTACACCCCTCAATATTTTATTATATCTTTTCATGTGACAACACTGAAGAAATTACACTTTGCTACAATGTAAAGTAGGGAGTGTATAGCCTGTATAACAGTGTAAATTTGTTGTCCCCTCAAAATAATTCAACACACAGCCATTAATGTCTAAACCCTTGGCAACAAAAGTGAGTACACCCCTAAGTGGAAATGTCCAAATTGGGCGAAAAGTGTCAATATTTTTTGTGGGCACCATTATTTTCCAGCACTACCTTAACTCTCTTGGGCATGGAGTTCACCAGAGCTTCACAGGTTGCCACTGGAGGTTGCCACTGGAGTCCTCTTCCACTCCTCCATGAAAACATCATGGAGCTGGTGGATGTTAGAGACCTTGCGCTCCCCCACCTTCCGTTTGAGGATGCCCCACAGATGCTCAATAGGGTTTAGGTCTGGAGACATGCTTGGCCAGTCCATCACCTTTACCCTCAGCTTCTTTAGCAAGGCAGTGGTCATCTTGGAGGTGTGTTTGGGGTAGTTATCATGTTGGAATACTGCCCTGCGGCCCAGTCTCTGAAGGGGGGGATCATGCTCTGCTTCAGTATGTCACAGTACATGTTGGCATTCATGGTTCCTTCCATGAACTGTAGCTCCCCAGTGCCGGTAGCACTCATGCAGGCCCAGACCATGACAATCCCACCACCATGCTTGACTGTAGGCAAAACACACTTGTCTTTGTACTCCTCACCTGGTTGCCGCGACACACGTTTGACACCATCTGAACCAAATAAGTGTATCTTGGTCTCATTGGACCACAGGACATGGTTCCAGAAATCAATTTCCTTAATCTCCTTGTTTTCAGCAAACTGTTTGCAGGCTTTCTTGTGCATCATCTTTCGAAGAGGCTTCCTTCTGGGACGACAGTCATGCAGATCAGGGCCTGTGCTAGGATTTTTAGCCACACAGGCGAGGATACATTTTGCTGCCCCCCTAATTACATACCATCCCATTGCTAGTTAAAGGGATATGAAACCCAGTTTTTTTAGAGCATGACATTTTAATCAACTTTCTAATTAACTCCTATTATCAATTTTTCTTCGTTCTCTTGGTATCTGTATTTAAAAAAGCAGGACTGTAAGCTTAGTAATGGGCCCATTTTTGGTTCAGAACCTTGGTAGCGCTTGCTGAATGGTGGCTAAATTCAAATCAAACAATGGTAGTGCAGCATAGCAAAGCAAACAGTGGTAGTGCAGCATAGCAAATCAGACAATGGTAGTGTTGCATTGCAAATCAAACAGTGTTGTGCTGCATAACAAATCAAACAGTGGCAGTGCTGCATAGCAAATCAGACAGTAGTAGTGATGCATAGCAAATCAGACAGTGATTGTGCTGCATAGCAAGTCAGACAGTGGTAGTGCTGCATAGCAAGTCAGACAGTGGTAGTGCTGCATAGCAAATCAGACATTGGTTGTGCTGCATAGCAAGTCAGTGGTAATGCTGCATAGCAATTCAGACAGTGGTAGTGCTGCATAACAAATCAGACAGTGGTTGTGCCACATAATAAATCAGACAGTGGTTGGGCTGCATAACAAATCCGACAGTGGTAGTGCTGCATAGCAAATCTGACAACAGTAGTGCTGCATAGCAAATCAGACAGTGGTAGTGCTGTATAGCAAATTAGACAACAGTAGTGCTGCATAGCAAATCAAACAGTGATTGTGTTGCATAACAAATTAGACAGTGGTTGTGCTGCATAGCAAGTCAGACAGTGGTTGGGCTGCATAGCAAGTCAGACAGTGGTTGTGCTGCATAGCAAATCATACAGTGGTAGTGCTGCTTAGCAAATCAGACAGTGGTTGTGCTTCCTAACAATTATAGATATATTTAAAATTACACCTAATCTAAATGATTTTTGCTGCCAGTGACAGTAAATGAGGGGGCAAAGTGTGAGTGACAATGAGAAAGATCCACTTCATGTATAATAAATCAAATTCAAATCCCACAGACAAATTATTACAAATGAATATGAATCATGATTGCATAATGGTTCTGCACTGCAGTCTGTCTAAGTCTATCTAACTTCAGAGCCAGACAGTCAGAGAGGTTAAAAGTGAGTGACATATGACATCAATTATTAATCACATTCATTCACCAATCTCACCACCCAGTGACTCAGCCACGGTCCCACCAGTTACTCAGTCTCACAGTCACAGTTGTACTTGTCAGACACCTGCACGGACGGTCCACACAGCCTCACTCATCTTACAACACAAGTTCCAACTGACTGTTGTTGAACTTGTCAATGGATTGTTGTCACCAAGTCCACACAAGCACACAGACCGACCATGCATATTCTGCCCTGCCCCACTGCCTGCCACCACCAGCCCAGGCTGCTCTCAGAGTGAGAGTTGAACCTGAGATCCTCGCCACCATTCCTTCCTACCTCATTCTGTCTTCACTCGTCTGCGGTCTGGCCATCTCCTCACATGGCTCATCCTTTCATTTTTAGAGTTGTGCTGCACTGCTACAGTGTGACTCGTGAGTCTCAGACAGACAGTCATGTGGAGCCAGGCACAAATCCACGATTTCCCTCTCAGTCAGTTCAGTAGCCGGCTTAGGCAGGCCAGGTTGTACAAGGAGCTCCGCCTCCATTATCTGTCACCACCACAGTGACGCGCAGCCACATTCCCATCCCATAGGCTATAGTATAGTCAGGCCGGCCCATGATCATTAATCATCATCTGATCTAAGCCAGCCAATTAAGTCAGCATTGATTTCAGGTCTGTTCTGTAGGAGGAAGTGAGTTAAACTTGCAGCGAGCGGCCAGCCAGGCGAATCGGCAATAATAAAATAAATTGATTAAAAATATGATGGATATTTGATAATATTACATTTATGATATATCATATTGATTTTGTCCCTGTCCCTCACTCACACTGTCACAATCAGGGTGGCAGAGATGATCATCATCCACGTCGGCAGTCGGCAATGCTCTCCGCGTCCCCCTGTTGGGGCGTTATAAGACGGCTGCCTATACTGCCTTACACAAGCGCCGGCACTGATGCAGACTAGTTTGAGCGTATTGTCTGAGCACTGATAGACTGACCCTCCACTCCTTCAACCTCTGCAGCAATGCTGGCAGCACTCATATATTTATTTCCCAAAGACAACCTCTGGATATGATGCTGAGAACGTGCACTCAACTTCTTTGGTCGACCATGCCGAGGCCTGTTCTGAGTGGAACCTGTCCTTTGAAACCACTGTATGGTCTTGCCCACCGTGCTGCAGCTCAGTTTCAGGGTCTTGGCAATCTTTTTATAGCCTAGGCCATCTTTATGTAGAGCAACAATTCTTTTTTTCAGATCCTCAGAGAGTGCTTTGCTATGAGATGCCTTGTTGAACTTCCAGTGACCAGTATGAGAAAGTGTGAGACCGATAACACCAAATTTAACATACCTTCTCCCCATTTACACTTGAGACCTTGTAACACTAACGAGTCACATGACACCAGGGAGAGGGAATGGCTAATAGGGCCCAATTTGGACATTTCCACTTAGCGGTGTACTCACTTTTGTTGCCAACGGTTTAGACATTAATGTCTGTGTGTTGAGTTATTTTGAGGGGACAGCAAATTTACCCTGTTATATAGGCTGTACACTCACTACTTTACATTGTAGCAAAGTGTAATTTCTTCAGTGTTGTCACATGAAAATATATAATCAAATATTTACAAAAATGTGAGGGGTGTACTCACTTTTGTGAGATACTGTATATATATATATATATATATATATATATATATATATATATATATATATATATATATATATATATGTCTATATATGTGTACATAGCACTGAAGCAATGCAAATGCTAGGTTGCGTATGCATTTCGGGTCACTTCAAATACCCGCACAAATATTGCGCTCGCGAAAACAACATTTTGCGCTCCACTCGTAATCTGGCCCATTGTGTAATGCAAGATTGATTGCTAAATAAAATGTGTAATCAGCTGCACTTGACTAGGCCATAGTTAGGTAAGTTCAGTAATGCAAAAATTGCATGTTCTAATGAATTCAAGCATATCATTTTCACATTAGAATGTCCCTTTAAATACTTACCTTACAACCAGCTACATACAAAATTTAAATCTATCTCTGATGACAATTATCAAAAGAAATGAATCAGAGGGCTTCATTGTAATTGGTGAGACATATCCATATATAATTTCCCTCGGCCTATGTAACATCAACCTGGTTGAATTTTCTTGACAGTGACAAAAAGTATACAACATATATTTGTAAATTAAATATATATAAAGCATTTACTTGTGTATTTTCTTACAGATGGTAACACTCTCACAGGCCTTGCATGGCTTCATTTAGCTGTAAATCAATCATGACACATTTCTGTAAATAAATAGTCTGCTTCTGCTGGGAATTTTGTTTTCTATTCCATTTGGCCTACATTTGTGTTTGTTCTTTTTAAAATAAAACAATACGTCTACCACTCAGAGAAAAACAATGTTGCAATATTTAATCTAAACATCTCAACCTCTTTTTCAGACGGTAGGGCGGTAAGTTTTATAAATAAAAAGAAATAATAACAGAAATAGTATAGGGTGAGAGAGAAAGCTTGGCTTTTCAATTTCTGTTCTCACAACTCCCTGAATACAACTCTTTGCGATCTGTCAGTAATTTATATGGTTTTAGCAGAAAGACAGGCACAATCCAAGAGGCCCAGGATTGGGAAGCGAAACATTTTAAAGAGATTAAGAAAGGATCATGTTAAGTCTGAATGCTATGAATACTTTCACTTCCTCTCTACAGCCACCACACTTGAATATTTGCTAGGAGATTCACCAGCTAATAAAAACATTTCCACAATCCAAACCCATAGGAAACAGAAGTAGGAGTTGTGGGAAAATGAATGAAGAAGGAGGGAGTGTATCCATTTAACAACACAGCCCAGTTACAAAATAGCCATGACCTATTACATGATAAATAACCCCCCAAAAATGTTGGGTTTTGAGTAATTTCCTGGCTAAACAAAGTTTTTTTCCAATAATAAACAAGTAAAAATTTTCTCAGAGCCTTTCTTTTCTGGAAAAGTACCATGAATATGTTGTCTAAATGTGGAGTTCAATTAACTCAAAATAATTTGATATGCTGTATAATATCATGCTTATTGGATATTGTACATTTTGAAATAAATTTGGGAGACACCTACAAAGCATGACATTAAAGGGACACTGTAAGCAAAAACAAAGTTAGCAAAAATCGTTTAAACGTTTAGAAACAAAAAATGTTTTAATGCACTTCTGTTTTTAAATCTACCTTTTAGCCGCAAATTTTAATTTTATTTTTCATTGGTTTCCAAACCCATTCCGTGGGTACCGTTGCAGGTTGTCCATTACGGGCTGACAACCCCAGTTGGAATATGGCGGCACTTAGCCACAATGCGCATGCACAAGCTCTATCCCCGTCACTCAATGGATGTCTCTGCCAAGAGTAGGAAAGCCACTCTAATACGCACGCATTTTTTATTACTTTGTGGGTAATTTCGGCACCAGGGAAAGCAATTGCACATGCGCAAATTAAACTAACTAAATGCGCTTGTGCAGGGTGACAAAATTGTCACATAATTTATTCATGAAATCTAGATACTATTCAACATTTATTTAGAGCATGTATCGCCAATATTTGGGGGTTGGATGTTGTGACATCATCTCCAAAAATTCAAACTATATTTTATAACGATATGCAGCATCGTTTTATTAAAAAAACTAGGTACATTATGTTATATTTAGGTATGGTATAAGATATGTGTGGTCAGTTTGTGGGGGGGGGGGGGAGTTAGTAATCCTTTAAAAGGACAAAAAAACAAAAATGTTATTTCATGAGTCAGATAGAGATTACAATTTAAAAAAAGGTTTCCAATTCACTTCTATTATCAAAGTTGCTTTGTTCTCTTGTTATTCTTTGTTGAAGAGATATCTTCATGACAGGAAATAGTGCTGCCATCTAGTGTTCCTGCTAATGTTTAACAGTGCTGCAAAACTGGTGACATATAGTGCAGTAGACACGTGCACTCTCCTGAACTTATCTTCTTGTTCTTCAACAAAGGAAAGCAAGAAAATGAAGAAAATTTGATAATAGAAGTACATTGGAAAGGTGTTTAAAATTCTATGTTCTATCTGAATCATGAAAGAAAAATGTTGGGTTTATGTCCCTTTAACTGAGCAAAAGGATCTGTATGTGTGGAGGTCATGTGGTAAATATTGTTTGAGAATACAAATTAATAGGGGTTTTGATATAATGGGTAATAGCTTATTATATTTATTTCAATGCATCCATTAAGTGACACTTTTGTCACCTAAGTTATTAAGGGACACGAAACCCCACATGTTTCTTTTGTTATTCCGATCATACAATTTCAATAAAATTTCCAGTTTGCCTCTATTATATAATTTTCATGTTATTATTTGTTGAAGAGCATATCTAGGCAGGTAGCATGCACATGTCTGGTGCACCAAAGGGCAGAAAACACTACTGCCATCTAGTGCTCTTGCAAATGTATGATATTGTTAAAAGTATTTTTTGCAAAACTGCTGCTATATAGAACTCTAGATATATAAACACCCCTGAGCCAACCTACCTGCTATTCAACAAAGGATACCAAGAGAACAAAGAACATTCAATACTAAAAGTAAATTGGAAGCTTTTTTTAACCACTTAAGATCAGATGATGATACATGGCCGTCATTGACACAGGACTAGATTACGAGTGGAGTGCTATTTATCACTCCTGATCTCCCATTAGAGAAGAAAGTTATTTGCGCATGTTGGGCAGCGTGTGTATTACGAGTTGAAAGTAAAACATGTTTCCATGTGCACTAACTCAACGCGCACAAAAAGCCAAATTTAGAATATCGCAACTGAATTAACGCATTCCCACAAAAAAAGTCAATGGAGCGCCAAAAGAGAAAAAAAAAATGGATACCCTAACTCGCGTGTAAACTTGATCGCATTTTCTCAAGTGCACGAACCCGACATGAAAATATGAATATTTCACATTCCAATGTTCTCCACATAGAATAATATGTTCTATTCATAAATACTGTACATATTTCTACATATATCTGGGGTTTTTTTGTAAAATAAATATCTATACCTATATATCTATAAGATTATATATAGGTATAGATATATACAGATATATATAGGAATATCTATTTAAAATACTTAGAATATATTCCCCTGTGTGAAGAACATTGTAATGTTAAATATTTCCAGTAAATACATAGTTAAAGACTTTATTAAATATGAATATTGCATACATATGATTTTCCATGATTTCAGCTACTTGTTTACAAAGTGCTTTAATGCACTAATATATATATATCTATATATGTATACATATGTTTATATGTGTAGATATATATAAATACATATGTACACACATACTTACATATTTAGACATGAATATATATGTATCTCTATGTTAAAGCCTTTTGCCTTATTTTGTAACCTTATATTTTTCAGGCCTCATAACTTTTTATGTACATTTTTTATATATATTTTTATTAGATAACGTTATTATGAATGTAACTGTACTGTACAATGTATTTTTGATGTGTGCAACTTTTTATTCAATCGTAACAGTTAACCAGAACTCTGAAGCTGCACTATCCAGCCGCTCGTTAAATTAAATTGTACTCAAGCAAACCCATTTACTTTCATCTTAATACTTGTGGTACTTCCGATGCGCACAAACACTTATGATAAAACCCTTATTGTCCGTGTGCAGCTGTTAGCGCGCCACTTGTAATCTAGCTGACAATGCATTAAGTGCGGATGACAACCACATGTCCTCATTCTTAAGGAATGGCACTTTTGGAGCTTATTGTAGGCCTCCCCCCTGAACCTACCCTCACATTCCTGGTGACTTAGTGGCCCAGCATGACCGGGGAATCATATAAGGTGATGTTAGCAAGCCTATGAAGCCAGGAATTTGCTGCTCTTTCAAATGATGGGTGTCTTGAGGGTATAATATTTCAGCACATATTTAAAAAAAATACCATGATTTCTGCAGGCTAGGGGTCTCAAGCAACTTGTAATAGGTCATTAAAAAAGCCTAGATACCCCCAGTGACCTTTTGTTTTATAGCTCAGAAGCCCATCTTTAAAATATTCGGGGTAATGAATTTCTCTAATAGTTTGAATCTGCTGGGTCTGCTAAAAAAAAAAAAAGTATGCATGGGTTTATCACGGAGAAACAACCTACAGTGGGGCTTAAATATGAACAGCATCTAAAAACTCCAAAACTGCTTAGTACAGGGGTGGAAATGGCTCAGCACATAAAGGGTTAAATCATATGCTCTATCTGAATCATGAAACTCGTAGAGGTTTTATTGCTCTGTAAGTAACTTCCATGTACCTCACCTATTTTGTGGCATTATACAAATAAATGATCATAATAATAATAATAATAAACAGTAGATATTGTTTAACTTTTATTTTTTAAAATCACCAGAAGAGAAATGCATATATCCCAATATTCCCCAGCTAGTACTAAGGACCAAAAGACAGGTCAGCATTTGGGGGCTGATTTATCAAGCTCTGTATGGAGACTGCTGCTCCATAACTTGTCCGCCTGCTCAGAGGCCACGGACAGAAATCAAAGCGATCGAATATGATCGGGTTGATTGACACCCCCTGCTAGCGGCTGATTTGCCGCAAATATGCAGGAGCGTATGCTGTCGGCATTTATCGATGTGCGGCGGACATGATATGCTACATCGTATCATGTCCGCCTGCAAATTAATAAATATACCCCTTGGACTAAGTTAACAAGGGTATGGAGTGTGGGTGCAGGTCGGCTGTGGGAGGAATCAGGTTAGCTGGGGTCATGGCTGGGAAAATCCAGGTTTCTCCTTGTCAAACTGGGGAGAGAAGGGACAAATGGTAAAGACAACTAGACAAAGCTTTCAAACTTTGACTGTCCCATAAAATTAAGAATATTTGTTAGCTCTGCTTGTGTTCTTTTGCTAAAAAGGTACTGAAATTACTGGGAAAGTACCTTATATGGGAGCTGTGTGAAACTGTTTTCTAAGGGAGCTGTGTGAATTGGTTTCTGAGTTACACAACATAATTTGACTGTGCTGTAGGTACTGCATTTAGCACCCAGGATGGTCAATGACTCTTCTGGGGTTAATATGATTAGGGCACTGGACAGTAGGTGACACTGTAATATTTTATTACTGCATGGTGACAGTGCTGCATATTATTACATCTTACTTTTTATTTTATCCCTGACCCTGACTCCTATATAACTGCTGCAGGTAGGCAAGAAACCTGCACATTATTACATTTTACTTTTTAGTCATAAACGTAAATTACATTTTCACAATTTATGTATTGTGAAACCCCATTTAAATAACCCACGAGCCGCCACTGAAAGCCACAATTCTATGCCTGAACCAGATGCCCTAACTGCCAAGTAACAGCACTGAGTCACTTGGAGTGGTACGCTGAGAGGACTGACACAGTCTTTGGTTCCACCCTTGTCTTATTTTTGCCATTTAGAGGAGCAGCCAAGATGTTACTCTTCTCTCCCATCACACAAGCACCAAGCACAGTGCTTGAGAAACAACACACTACAGGCTAGGAAATCCAAAGCATAAGACTGCAACTAGGTAGGTTTGGGGACATTAAAGTTATGTGCTGACAGAGGAACTTTTAGGGTCAGGTGATTAAGACTTAAAGGGACACTGTACCCAAAAATTTTCTTTCATGATTCAGATAGAGCATGCAATTTTAAGCAACTTTCTAATTTACTCCTATTATCAATTTTTCTTCGTTCTCTTGCTATCTTTATATGAAAAAGAAGGCATCTAAGCTTTTTTTCTTGGTTCAGAACTCTGGACAGCAGTTTTTGATTGGTTGATCAATTTATCCACCAATCAGCAAGGACAACCTAGGTTGTTCACCAAAAATGGTCCGGCATCTAAACTTACATTCTTGCATTTCAAATAAATATACCAAGAGAATAAAGAAGATTTGATAATAGGAGTAAATTAGAAAGTTGCTTAAAATTGCATGCTCTATCTAAATCATGAAAGATTTTTTTTGGGTACAGTGTCCCTTTAAAGAAACATTGCAATAAAAATGTAAATGCACACAGAGGAATTACATATTTGAATACAAACATATTTGCAATATGAATGTATTGGCAAAAAATTCTAGTAAAAGTTATTACTTTTTGAATGTTAACATTTTTCCCTGCACGTGCATGTGAAGCATAGCCAGATATTCTCAGTGCAGCAGCATTTTAAATACTGCAGCTGCTCAGAGCATCATTGGGGCTTGTATCATGTTGGCAATTAACAAATTGAGTCATTCCCAGATGGTATAAGCACCTTATGCTCTCTGAGCAAGTTCTGTGTTTAAAATGCTGGTGCACGGTGCATACTTAAATACAAATTTAAAACAGCTATAGCTTTTATTAGAAGCATTTTTGCTAATACATGTATATTACTAAAATGCTTCTATTCAAAACCAAAATGCATCCATGTGGATTCATGTTTTGGATGGAATGTCCCTTTAAGGTCTGATATGGCTATAGGGTGACAGAGAGTCTGTAGGGCCAAGGGTCTGATCTAATGTGGAAATGTGTATAACATAATAGCTGGTCGTCATTATTAATTATATTATTATTGTTGCTGTTATGATTATTATTATATAGGTATTTGCTAATTATTTTTAAACTTTATACAAAGGATAAGGCTGGCACACTTGGTCACAATTTAGTATTACTTTGGCACAGCACTCATAAAAGGTTGCCAGCCTCAGGAGTCGAACATGAGATTAAAATGATATCATTGGACCTTATATATTCTGACAGTCCACTATTTAAATATGGTCTTGCAAGTGATTAGGAAGCAAATTAGTGCTATGGAAGAGTACCTCATAACCATATTAGTACACAGGAGTTTACTAAAATGAAGGTTTAAGTATCACTATGTTTGGCTGCAGTAAAAACTACAATCAGTCAACACAATCTTCCACCTGTGAATCTGAGATTATGGGGTTAATTTATTATAGTGCAAGTGGACATGATACGATGTAGCGTATCATGTCGGCTTCACATCGATAAATGCCGAAAGCATACACTGTCAGGATTTATCATTGCACCAGCAGTTCTTGTGAACTGCTGGTGCAATACCGCCCCCTGCAGATTCGCGGCCAGAAAGGGGTGTCAATCAACCCAATCGTATTTGATCGGGTTGATTTCTGTCCGCCGCCTCAGAGCAGGCGGACAAGTTTATGGAGCAGCAGTCTTTAGACCGCTGCTTCATAACTTCTTTTTCTGGTGAACCTGAAGGCTCACCGGAAACACGGGGCATCAAACTCCGTACAGAGCTTGAAAAATTGACCCCTATAAACCAGATTGTGTGTGATTGGTGGAATGTGTAAAGCACATTCCTTGAGGGTGTGAGCAGCCAGTGGGGAAGCAGCAGTAGGGAAAGTACAGTGAATAATCTAGTCAATCTTGCAATAGGGTTAGTGATGCTGTGTGAAAGACCAAGGTATAAGATGCATACAAAAAGGGGATGTCACTATCTAGGTTGGCAAGTGATTGAATGAACAAAAGTAGACAATGGCCTCTATTTATCAAGCCGTCAACCGCAAATACGCTGGAATTCCGCAGCATATTTGTGGCGAGCCTGATTCGCCTTAGTTATCAAACCCTACAGACCGGCAAAAGTAGAATTTAGTGACGTAACATACGATCCGCTGGTCTCAGTCCAACACAGATCGATGCTTATGTCACTACAGATGTTCCGAACGCAAGTTCGGCACTATCTGACTACTTTTGCTAGTTATCAATTAACTAGCAGGTACGCACTTTCCGACCCAGCGTACCTGGTTTTCAATCCACCACCCGGAGGCCGCGGATACCATAGGAATCAATGGGAGTCGGAAAGCAGTGAGAGCTCATGTTCGCTGCTGCCCGATATCCCATTGATTCCTATGGGAATGCCTACACCTAACACCCTAACATGTACCCCGAGTCTAAACCCCCCTAATCTGCCCCCCTCTACACCGCCACCACCTACATTATATTTATTAACCCTGAATCTGCCCCCCCTACACCGCCGCCACTATATTAAATGTATTAACCCCTAAACCTAAGTCTAACACTAACCCTAACACCCCCTAACTTAAATATAATTTATACTTATTAACCCCTAAACCGCCGCTCCCGGACCCCGCCACAACTAAATAAAGTGTTTAACCCCTAAACTGCCACTCCCGGAGCCCACCGCCACCTACATTATACTTATTAACCCCTAATCTGCCCCCCCTACACCGCCGCCACCTACATTATATTTATTAACCCCGAATCTGCCCCCCTACACCGCTGCCACTATATTAAATGTATTAACCCCTAAACCTAAGTCTAACACTAACCCTAACACCCCCTAAATTAAATATAATTTTAATAAATATAAATAAATTATTCCTATTTAAAACTAAATACTTACCTATAAAATTAATCCTAAAATAGCTACAATATAACTAATAGTTACATTGTATCTAGCTTAGGATTTATTTTTATTTTACAGGCAACTTTATTTTAACTAGGTAGAGTAGTTATTAAATAGTTATTAACTATTTAATAGCTACCTAGTTAAAATAAATAATTACCTGTTAAATAAAACCTAACCTAAGTTACAATTACACCAACACTACACTATCATTAAATGAATTACCTACATTAACTACAATTAACTGCAATTAAATAAAATGATCTAAAGTCCAAAAAAAAGCACTAAATTACAGAAAATAATAAAATAATTACAAGTTTTTTAAACTAATTACACCTAATCTAATCCCCCTAATAAAAAAAAAAGCCCCCCAAAATAATAAAAAGCCCTACCCTATACTAAATTACAAATAGCCCTTAAAAGGACTTTTTGCGGGGCATTGCCCCAAAGTAATCAGCTCTTTTACCTGAAAAAAAAAGTACAATACCCCCCCAACATTAAAACCCACCACCCACACAACCAATCCTATGCAATCAGCCAATAGGATTTTTCCTACCTTAATTCCGATTAGCTGATAGAATTCTATCAGCCAATCGGAATTCAAGGGACGCCATCTTGGATGACATCATTTAAAGGAACCGTCATTCAGTCGTCGGATGTCATTGGAAGAGAATGCTCCACGTCGGATGTCTTGAAAATGGACCCGTTCCGTGACAGATGGATGAAGATAGAAGATGCCGCATGGTTGAAGACTTCTGCCCGTCTGGAGGACCTCTTCTGGATGGCTTGGATGAAGACTTCTGCCCGTCTGGAGGACCACTTCGCCCGGCTTCATGGAGGACTTCTGTCCATTTGGGTGAAGACGTCTCAAGGTAGGGTGATCTTCAAGGGGTTAGTGTTAGGTTTTTTTAAGGGGGGATTGGGTGGGTTTTAGAGTAGGGTTGGTTGTGTGGCTGGTGGGTTTTAATGTTGGGGGGGGTATTGTACTTTTTTCAGGTAAAAGCGCTGATTACTTTGGGACAATGCCCTGCAAAAAGCCCTTTTAAGGGCTATTTGTAATTTAGTATAGGGTAGGGCTTTTTATTATTGGGGGGGGGCTTTTTTATTTCATTAGGGGGATTAGATTAGGTGTAATTAGTTTAAAAAACTTGTAATTATTTTATTATTTTCTGTAATTTAGTTGTTTTTTTTGGACTATAGATAATTTTATTTAATTGTAGTTAATTGTAGTTAATATAGGTAATTAATTTAATGATAGTGTAGTGTTAGGTGTAATTGCAACTTAGGTTAGGTTTAATTTTACAGGTACTTTTGTATTTATTTGAACTAGGTAGCTATTAAATAGTTAATAACTATTTAATAACTATTCTACCTAGTTAAAATAAATACTAACTTGCTTGTAAAATAAAAATAAATCCTAAGATAGCTACAATGTAACTATTAGTTATATTGTAGCTATCTTAGGGTTTATTTTATAGATAAGTATTTATTTTTAAATAGGAATCATTTTATTTAGATTTATTTAAATAATATTTAAGTTAGGGGGTGTTAGGGTTAGTGTTAGACTTAGGTTTAGGGGTTAATACACTTAATATAGTGGCAGCAGTGTAGGGGGGCAGATTAGGGGTTAATAAATATAATGTAGGTGGTGGTGGGCTCCGGAAGCGGCGGTTTAAGGGGTTAAACACTTTATTTAGTTGCGGCGGGGTCCTGGAGCGGTAGTTTAGGGGTTAATAACTTTATGTAGGTGGCGGCGGTATAGGAGGCGGGAGATTAGGAGTTAATATGTATAATGTAGGTGGCGGTGGGCTCCGGGAGCGGCGGTTTAGGAGTTAATACATTTATTAGAGTTGCGGTGGGCTCCGGGAGCGGCAGTTTAGGGGTTAAACACTTTATTTAGTTGCGGCGGGGTCTGGGAGTGGCGGTATGGGGGTAAACAGTATAGTATAGTGAGGGTGTTTAGGGACAGGGTACGAAGAAAGCTGTAAAAAAGCTGAAGAGCAGCGAGATTGATGACTGCTAGTTAACAACAGTCCGCTTCTCATCGCCCCGTACTTGGTGTGCGGCTTTTTGACAGCTTTTTAAATAATTTTGGAGAACGTATTCAGGTCCACGGCCGAGATGTTAGGCGATCTTAGGAGAGCGTATTCGTGCCGTTGAATGCAGGTAAGTTGACGGGCAATGACTGTTTCTAATACAATTTTTGTTTTTGTTAATTTTCTTTATAAACTTCAAAAACTATTGAAACTGAATACATGTGTATGTTTGTATATGTTGTATTTTTTGTTACACAAAAAAAAGCTTTGGTTTTTGGGTAAAAAAAAATTTTCTTCAGTTTATAAAGAATTAAAATTAGTTTGAAGCAATAAACACTGATTTAGTCTTGCATATTGATTTATGTTTTGTTTAGAGTATTGCAGCTTGGATGTAATTACAAATGTAAATGAGCAAGAGTCATAAAATCTCATGAGATTGCAGAAGAGCTCCATTAAAAAGGCAAGATCATGTTTGAAATTAATTGAGAATTGCTTCTCCTATCTTTCCAAGTGTTTATTGTTTGTTGGGTGTTCCTGACATTTACATCTATAGTTCCATTAAGAGCCCAAAACACAAAATCTCATGTAATGTATCTATAAGTGTAGAATATTTGTCTGTTTTGTTATAAAAAAAGTAGTATGGATAGAATGAGAGGCATCTCAGAAACATTGCAAACAGAACAAGGGTCTGGCAATGGGCCTTCTGGGGGGCTGATCTGAATTTTTCATCTAAACCTTAGCCAAGCATGCAGAATTCATAAAGGCTATAGTGCCACTGAGCTTGTCTTGTTTTTAATTTCTCTTTTTTTTTTTTTTACTTTTTCAATTTCCTTTTGTGATTATCTTAATGTTGACTGTTTTATAGATGGCGTATTTTTTTACTGTTTTAGGGCCCGGTTACAAGTGGAGCATTATTTAACTTCCGCTCAAGTGTTAACTGCGCTAGAAGGAATCTTTTCTTTTTGCATGTTGTCAGGGTACCTGTTAAATAACATTAAATAAACTACAAATGTACACAGAATATAATATTTCATTTTGGCTAATATCTAATTTGATATGAATTGGTCTCACTATAGCCCCTGCCCCCTTACTGCTTAAGACAAGTTAAGAACAAAGGATTTAGACCTTTGTATAGATAAGACCAATGGTCCACTTCAAAGTAAATATTAGCATTATGGAGCCCTTAGCTGAATATACCCATATATGGGTTTCCTGCCCAAGATGGATAATAAACTTACAGGTCCTCTGTAAAGAACAGTCGCTCATTCTGAACTGATAATTGAATATACAAACATACTCAAAGGAGATAGCCCTTATCATCTAAGTGTTAAGTGTCCCCTAATGAGTTTCAAATACATGAAGCTCAGACGTATGTCTCAATGGAAAATAGCAGGAGAAAACAGAGAGACATATTTTGACAAAAGCATATAAGAATTGAAATCTTGGTTTTGGAAAGAGAAGTTAGAAATTCATCTATATGAACTGTATAATTCTCAAAGATTTAATTGATACTCAGACTGTATAAATTAGATATATATATCCATGGATCTGAGAAATGCATTTCAGGTTTGTAATAAATTAAATGAATGACTGCATTGTTATATATAAAAGTTTAAGTTATTTCAAAATAAATACATTTTTCTTTATTTTCCAGAAATCTAGTGAACATTACAGGGAAGAATCTGATGTGAAGACGAGGTTTCTAAATAAGATACTATAAGCTAATATATAGATGCATCATAGATTTTGAGCCCATGTCTTGGGCACTGTTGAGACATGTATTAATAAATAACTATAATACTAATTGTATCTATGATCTAAGATCTGACTAGGAAATGAAATATATACCAGTATATCAAATGAGCTGACATACAGAATAAGTCAGATAGACATATATATTTTATTGATTGATACTACTAGTCCCTCATAAAAATGCAACTTTAAAGGCATCTTCTAAAATATGATAAGTAATATATTCATGTTTAGTCTCTATAAATGCATGCTAAATTGTATTAGATTAGACACATATATATGTTAACTAAATAAGTTTATTAATAACAGTAAATAGTGAGTATATTAAATATACAATTAAAAGATGCAGTAAGCTGTTAGCAGTTTTGCTGGTGAGACTGCATTTCTGATTGTCTGCCACCATATAGTGCTTTGTGCAAGAGTTACAACCAAAGGGAATTATAGTATCAAATAACCATATGCTCCCAGTAAACCAATCAGGGACAAGCTCCATTAAGGGCATATCAAAAAGACAGCACTGTGGTGCGTATCCAAAAAGACTCACCAATGATTAGAATAAAAAGGTGTGGGGTGTATCACGTGATATAACCTCATGCAAAGGGATAGAAAGGGTCTTATTGTGCTAAAAATTTGACTGATAACTTTGCTGCTTTTTTGGGACACAGTCACTATAAGCACAATTGGGCTACCATTTCATCCATATTGCAAAATACCTCTCTTAATTTATGAGGTGAACTTCAATTTTATCTGGTAACGTATAAAGGGTTGTTTCATACTTTTATTTTAAATCAAATGTATTCTATAGCTATAGTTTAATTAAAGCTGGTGATTTAAGAGGGCACTTTGTATTTTAAGTTATATCCATAGTCCTGTGTAAATTAGAACCAGTCCTATGTAATGCTAGATAATCTTGTTTGCTAGATAAAGGTCTTTTGTATTTTATATCTTTTATTGAAACAAACTGTCATCAACGTTTTGAGGTGTTAACCTCTTAATCATGCATTAAGAGGTTAACACCTCGAAACGTTGCTGACAGTTTGTTCCAATAAAAGTTTTTCAGAAGATACTAAGTGCTGATGTCTTTTTATTATACATGTGAAAGTCGAGTATTGCAGTGATACTCAGCCATTCGTGCACTACATACCCAGTTAGTGCTGTAATCCCAACCTTGGACTATTGTATTTTATATCTTTGTCAGGCTTATTATTGTAAGTAAATCTTTCTGGTGTTTTTAAGTTTTAAAAGTCACAAAGAAAGGCAGGATCCAGCTTTTGTTCAAAATAAAATCCAACTTTTATTGGGCTCAGTTAAAACGCCAAATAGGCTAGAAGACAGCATACAAAGTAGGTGTGTGTGAGCGTGACACCAAAGCTTACATGTTTCGGCACGCAGCCGTAATCATAGCCATAGGTGTCATGCAGGTGAATGCATTCTTAAAAAATCAGTGATACAATACAATTGGACAAAAGGTATATACAAAGCACGCCCACACTCCACAAATTTGAAGAATTATTAACTCTTTGTTCCCTAGACCTAACAACAGTAGTACACTTGCTATTTGGTACACATTAGAGAGTTATTATGTTAGTGAAAAATTATAGTACTCAAAATAGAGTGGTCTGGTAAGCAAACATATAAAACAAATTATGTAATGAATATTCTGTACATAAAAACGTTATTTCTAAAATTTCTAAAGACCACTACTAAATTTAATACCTATAAGCTATATATAACAAAATAATATAGGTGATATTCAATCAAATGAATTCAATTTAATTTATATATTTATGACTTTATTAATATTCCCTGTTGGGGAGATATTATTATACCACAGAAATGTTACAAACAGATGAGCACTTTCAGGAAGAGAGGAACTTTAATCTACCCTGTGTTATTGCTGAATAAATATTCTAGCATTTATGCTTATGTGTGTAACATATCTCTGCTATAATCTGTATAGAACCACAGAAATGTAGAAATGTATAGATCCCATATATTAAATATAGTATAAGGGAAATCGAAGATAGGAGAAAAATAAATAAATAAAAATAAAAAGGAATAAAAAGAAAACAAACTCAGATATAGAAGATCAAAATACCAAATACAAAAAGCACTGAGCTAAATGTATAAGTTGAGTATGTAAAAGTATGGTGAAATATGAGATATGTAGATAAGTTCACTGTATGTATTATACTTATATTCAACATGTCATCATAATAAATGAAACGTGTCGCATGTCAATTATAGCTGAATAAAGGTATATGTGGCAAGTATAGTATCAGGAGAGACACCAATGCTATTCCCAAAAATTGATTAAATCGTATCTCGAATTTAATCCTAAAGGTAACCTTGTTCTCAAAGTGTAGATCCAATACACTTCTCTTTTCGCAAGGATAGTTTCAAGGTTGCCTCCTCTCTTGGGCACCTTGGCTTGTTCAATTGCCACCCATCTGAGAGAGTTCAAGCTACAACTATGTTTGGTAGCAAAATGTTGAACCAGAGGTGTACTGGATGTACCTTTGGTGATAGTTGAGAAGTGTTCTCTAATACGGGAATTTATATCCCTAGAGGTTAACCCTACATATTGGACCCTGCACTAAACCGTAGGGGTAACCGTAGGCATCGAAGGGGTCACCGCAAACAAGTTAGCTTTTCTGATAGCGATACAGACAGATCTTCAGATGAATATAATTCAGGTGGAGATAATGAAATAGACATAGTAACTCAGACAAATACCATCTCTAACACACAACAGGGCATTCTTAAGGCTCCTATAGGGCCCAATTGCTCTAATGTCTCTAATGCATCTAACACTCACAATACTGTATCCACTAGTTTAACACCACAAACAGTGAGATCTAAAGATAAAAATTCCTACGCTAAATATACCCCTACTAATAGATCAAATGAACAAATGAGTGCACATGCTGTGAATGTAGGGACCCAAGACATGACATTACTAAATCAGGTTTTTCCCATGGACCCACCATTACAGGGCATAGGGGGGACAACACACAACAATCAAGAGAGGTACCCAGTACGGGGCAACCGCACGCAGACCAAATACAAATAAACAGTGTGGTTAACTTATCTTCAGTTACACTGACTAATGATCAAATAGATGTATTATCCCTAGGCCTAGGTTTTGCACCTACTACAAACTTCAACATCTTTCAGACACTAATAGATATTAATAAGTTTGTGAGGAACATCACATTAAAGAAACACTTTGCAGATGCCCCACATGAAAACGTTAACCTTGAACCGGATAGAGTTCACACTGCATCCAACATAGGTATAAACACCTTTTCAGAAATTTGTGACCTCATATCCCTCCAAAAACTTGCCACAGAGGACAACAGTGTCCCTGGAACACTCAATAGGGCGTTATCATTCAAAAATAAATCTACCTTCTACCCGATACAAAATAGAGGGCCAATAATAGAGACATTTCATTCACGAGTAGAATCAGATCTGCAGAAATTAAAAGAAACCACAGATAGAACAACTAACAACTTAACCAATAGACAATCTGAAGCACTAAGGTCATTACAACAACAACCAGATTTGGTAATTCGTCCATCAGATAAGGGGGGCACTATTGTAGTCCTAGATAGGAAAGACTATATATCAGAGGCTCTTAGACAGCTAAGTAATCCTTCAGATTACTCGCTCCTACTAAGGAATCCAACTAATGAGTACAAGAAATTGTTGTTTGATATTTTGGATGATGGCGTTGAACACGGTTTTATAGATGAAAATACAGCTGACTATCTTTATGTCAAATATCCTAAGATTCCAGTGTTTCATATGTTCCCTAAGGTCCACAAATCTCTCACTAACGTAAAGGGTCGTCCAATAGTTAGTGGTATAGATTCTATATTTGAAAGATTGTCCCAGTGGCTTGATGCCATCCTACAGCCATTGGTCAACCAATTACCTACATATACTAGAGATTCAAAACACGTACTCAATCTTCTAACTGACATCAATTGGCAAAGCAATTACCACTGGCTTTCAGTAGATGTGGTCTCTCTATATTCAAGAATACCACACCACAGGGGCATAGAGGCAGTTAGATATTTTCTCACTACACATACTGAATTTACATCGGATTTTCAAAAATATGTTCTAAGAATTTTAGAGTTTCTATTGACTCATAATTTCTTTACCTTTGAAGGGCAATACTATGTGCAAAAATGCGGTACGGCCATGGGGGCGAAATACGCCCCCTCCTATGCAAATCTATTTCTTGGCAAATGGGAGCTAGACAACATCTTTGACCATAGCAACCCATACAGATCATATATTTGTTTTTTTAAACGCTATATTGATGATCTCCTTTTTATTTGGTCAGGTTCACCTGCAGACATTATAAGTTTCATTGAGATGATTAATAATAACAATCTGAACTTAAGTTTCACCTACACTACAGATTCTATATGCATCAACTATTTAGACTTAAGCCTCACTGGGGAAAGCAGTGGTAAAATCACCTCTAAAGTATACCGTAAGCCCATTTCAGGCAACACACTTCTGCATGCCTCCAGTTGCCACCCTAAGAACACATCTTATGCTGTTGCTAAAGGCCAGTTTACTAGGCTTAAGAGGAATTGTAGCAACACTGCAGACTATGTACATGAGGCTGAGTGTCTAGAAAAGAGACTCAAAGATAGAAAATATGCCCGTAGACATATCAAACAAGCTAGACTAGCTGTTGATAAGCTGGATAGGGACCAACTTCTGGTAGACAAACCCAAAACCACACATAATGACTTTAAAGGTGTACACTTTGTGACAACCTTTAGCACACAGTATCCCCAGATCTGTAATATAGTTAGGAAACATTTTCCTCTACTGGCAGCTGATGATAAGCTGGTAGAAACCGTAAAACAAGGGGTTAGGTGCTCTTATAAAAAAAGTCCTACATTGGCATCTATTCTGTCCCCAACAGAACTAAAACAGACACCACGACACAATAGTTCCTGGTTACAACACTCAGGTATGTTTAAATGTGGGCACAGAAAGTGCAAACCCTGTGACTTTGTCTGGGTTACAAAAGAATTTACCTCTACAACAACAGGTCAGACATACCCCATCAAATCTTGCCTTAATTGTCAAAGCACTGATGTCATATATGTCATCGTATGCACTATGTGCAGGGTCCAATATGTAGGGTTAACCTCTAGGGATATAAATTCCCGTATTAGAGAACACTTCTCAACTATCACCAAAGGTACATCCAGTACACCTCTGGTTCAACATTTTGCTACCAAACATAGTTGTAGCTTGAACTCTCTCAGATGGGTGGCAATTGAACAAGCCAAGGTGCCCAAGAGAGGAGGCAACCTTGAAACTATCCTTGCGAAAAGAGAAGTGTATTGGATCTACACTTTGAGAACAAGGTTACCTTTAGGATTAAATTCGAGATACGATTTAATCAATTTTTGGGAATAGCATTGGTGTCTCTCCTGATACTATACTTGCCACATATACCTTTATTCAGCTATAATTGACATGCGACACGTTTCATTTATTATGATGACATGTTGAATATAAGTATAATACATACAGTGAACTTATCTACATATCTCATATTTCACCATACTTTTACATACTCAACTTATACATTTAGCTCAGTGCTTTTTGTATTTGGTATTTTGATCTT
This sequence comes from Bombina bombina, assembly GCF_027579735.1. Taxonomy (NCBI): domain Eukaryota; kingdom Metazoa; phylum Chordata; class Amphibia; order Anura; family Bombinatoridae; genus Bombina; species Bombina bombina. Next base: position 241,382,094 of record NC_069504.1, on the reverse strand, counting down.
CTATATCTGAGTTTGTTTTCTTTTTATTCCTTTTTATTTTTATTTATTTATTTTTCTCCTATCTTCGATTTCCCTTATACTATATTTAATATATGGGATCTATACATTTCTACATTTCTGTGGTTCTATACAGATTATAGCAGAGATATGTTACACACATAAGCATAAATGCTAGAATATTTATTCAGCAATAACACAGGGTAGATTAAAGTTCCTCTCTTCCTGAAAGTGCTCATCTGTTTGTAACATTTCTGTGGTATAATAATATCTCCCCAACAGGGAATATTAATAAAGTCATAAATATATAAATTAAATTGAATTCATTTGATTGAATATCACCTATATTATTTTGTTATATATAGCTTATAGGTATTAAATTTAGTAGTGGTCTTTAGAAATTTTAGAAATAACGTTTTTATGTACAGAATATTCATTACATAATTTGTTTTATATGTTTGCTTACCAGACCACTCTATTTTGAGTACTATAATTTTTCACTAACATAATAACTCTCTAATGTGTACCAAATAGCAAGTGTACTACTGTTGTTAGGTCTAGGGAACAAAGAGTTAATAATTCTTCAAATTTGTGGAGTGTGGGCGTGCTTTGTATATACCTTTTGTCCAATTGTATTGTATCACTGATTTTTTAAGAATGCATTCACCTGCATGACACCTATGGCTATGATTACGGCTGCGTGCCGAAACATGTAAGCTTTGGTGTCACGCTCACACACACCTACTTTGTATGCTGTCTTCTAGCCTATTTGGCGTTTTAACTGAGCCCAATAAAAGTTGGATTTTATTTTGAACAAAAGCTGGATCCTGCCTTTCTTTGTGACTTTTTCGCTTTTGCACCAGCATTTGGATCTGCTTAGCCTCTGTGTATTGGTAACCTGTTGTCAAACCCGGGTGAAGAGTGAGCACCGCCCCCCGACTGGAGATTCCCGTCACGTCACGACTGACGTCAGAGGACGCGCTTGGCAAGACAGGAACGCTGCTAAAGCCGCATGTGAGTGCCGGATGTCTTTTGGAGCTATTAGCCCACTGATATACCATAGATCGTGACCGTGTAGGTCCTCCGGCAGCCCAGAACTCTGACACAGAAGGTTCGTTAAGAAGGGGGCGACTGGAGCTCATATGGGGTAAGTCCCGGACACAACACAACACGAAAAATTATGCATATTTGCTTGCATCGTAGTTTGTATATTTGAAGAGTATCTCCCACTAACTTTTATCGTTTTTAAGTTTTATCCATAGTCCTGTGTAAATTAGAACCAGCCATATTCAGTGCTAAGTAATTTATTTGCTAGACAGGGTTTTGCACTCCAGATTTATAAGTCAGTCATTATAGTGAACTCTTTCAGAACTGTACATAAATGGGTTATTGCGATTAAATCCCTGATAGTTATTAATTAAGCATTGTTAAGATAATAATCCATATTCTTAAATTTGGAGTGAACTAAGGTGGATAATTATAGACTGGGCTAGGATTCTCATGTGTGGTGTTTATTGTAAATAAGGTTCATTTTAGAGATATATTTTTGGTTTACCTTGTAAAGAATATTAAAACAGTATAAACGTGTATAATTGATTCATAAGCTAGTCTCTACTTAATCTTGTCTTGTTCTTGTTTATTCCTCATTGATTTTATCATGCAAATCCTGGTCCAATGAGGACCAACCAAGAAGGCAGCATTGCTTGGAAAGAAGAAAGGGTTCTGATAATATTCATGGTTTTTGGTAGAGTATTATTTGGCCTTGATTGAAGGGTCCAGATTCCAAAACTAAGTATTCATTGATAAGTTTGGTCCTATTGACAAAACTATAATTCTCTATTTATGGGTGGCAGTTGTGAGCAACTCTGTAGTAGCTGCTGTAAGTTTAGCTGAATAAATGAAGCTAAAACTGCAAGCAGCATTTCTAGGCAAGAAAAAAACACTACCAATTAAACAGGAAGCCGCATATGTCAAACATGTTACCTACAAAGCTGAGGCTCCCAGTTGCTGATTCTTCTTACCAGATGATCACTGAAGGGGACAACATTTGTTGGAGCAGCAATTCTAAATACATATTGAACTAAATCATCAGCAATCCTGATCGGATAAACAGTCAAAGCCTTAAAAAATTAGCTGATACCTGAGCAAAAGTCAAAAGAGAAAGCCATGAAGAAAAATGCCCCTGAAGCTGTTAACTAACTGGTGATACAAAACACAATTTTAATGGAAACATTAAAGCTTTTGGATTTTACCGCTTGACTGGAGAGTCAGATTGGGTGAAGTGTGCTTTATACTTTTGTGCAGATACAAAACTGTAGCCGCTTCTCATGTGAAGCAGTCATTTTTTTGACCTATAAATAATTTGAGTATTTCTCTTGAGCCAAATTCCTATTTTTGTATTTAGGGGTAAGTAAAGGAAAAACAAGGGAACTTAGATGTCCTCAGGAGCTACTGCTCACAGGGATAAGAATCATATTTTGAAAATAGTTACGGCAACAAGAAAGCAAAGCTACTAAGATGTGATTGTAATGATGTTGCTGTTGTTCAGAAAGAGTTTTGTGACCTAGGCAATCATTTAGAGCATGCGGCATCAACTGTATAATTTTTCCACTACTTTACCTGTGTATGTACAGGAAGTAGGAAATATGCAGTGAATAATAGAATGTAACGCTTGGTTAAATAAGTGGTGGCTATTATAGCTTAGTTTGGCAAGACAATAGGCTATTTAAAATGTGGCTGCGTAGGAACCATGGAGGATAGGGGGGATGCACCCCCCCAGAAAATCATGTAGGGGAAAGATAATGCATACCCCCCCCCCCCCCCCAAGTTAAATGAGGCAGAGTAAGAGTTCCCTATAACCTTCCATTCTCAGCAATTGAGGACTAGCTGATGGAAGTGGAGCCTGGATGGCTGCATTTAATTTGCAAATGGGTTGTGCAGATTCCTTGTGGGCAAGAAATGCAAGTATAAGAGTGGGAAAGAAATGCAATGCCACTTTTTAAAATTAATTTTAGCTAAAGTTCTCACTGCCTGAGAGTGAGGCAATGAGGTGTAACCAGTGTGCAGGCACTTTAGGCTGTGGAAAGTATTACAAATATGCGGGCTGCGTTTAACTTCCAGCAGCATAAATTCATTTAAAAGTTCATAGATCGGTGGCCCTTGTTTTTAGCAGAAAGAAGATCATTAGTAAAAATGGTGAGGGCAGTCTCAGTTTAGTATTGGGGATGGAAGCTAGATTGCACGGGGTCAAGCAAGGAGTTGGAGGACAGGAAGCGGGTTAGGATGGGGAGTGACCTTTGCATATTTGAAAACTAAGTCACAGGATGGCCTAGAGTGGAGTAGGCTGTGACAAACTGGTTAAGGTGGAAAGGGTGATTTAGCCTTTCTGTGACAAACCGGTGACTGTTGTAGGGTTGTTAAAACCCTGCACGTGACACCTATGAATAAAGTCCTACATTGTACCTCTTAAGCACAGTGCATAATGTTACCACAAGAGGAACACTAATTTAGGCAAAAAATAATAATTAAACTACATGTTGTAGTCACATGGGCTATATGTGCATCAGTCTGACAAGAATTAACAAAATACCCTCAAAATTTATTAATATTCAATTCAACACAAGGTTTTGCTCTCTCAAATAGTATTTAAAAAGACTAATCCATATTATGTACTAACCCACACATGCACTTAACCCTTTGGCTGCTAAAGTGGGTTGCAACACATTTAAAAGAAATGTAGTGTAACATTGGCAACCAAGGGGTTTACTGCATGCCTGAAATTTGAAGCTGAAAAAAACATGCATGTAATTAATAACGGGTACATTTGGCTACCTTTATACAAGGCACTATTAGTTGGTTTCAGTAATAATTCTTAAAACTCACATATAAATTTAAATATGGGCATTGTACATATTTCTTTTAAATAATTATTGCTTTAGAATAAATGTATAAAATATGGATGAATATTTTGTTAAACCTAACATTTACTACAGCTCCAATAAATACGTGTTCTTCCAGGCACCATCTGTAATAATAGGATACAACCAGCAATTTACAGAGTTATAATTAAGTATCTAAATATAGCTGGGAACCAAAAAAAATTCTGATGCAGAGAAATACACACAGTTTACAGTAATTTTATGGATTTCTATATTATAAAATATTGCCAAGAGAGAAGCTTTCCTAATAGCAGGAGTATATAACATATATTTTTCACACACAAATATGACACAATTCAGTATTTTTAGGCTGGAATGCTAATTAAAGTTATCTTTGAATATGCAATTTTTCATTTTTTTTGAGCAAGTTAATTGTGAAACAGCCAGTAACAGAAGATTAATGATCATTCATTCATGCAAATAGAAGTGCAATATCCTTAGCCATACATACTAGTACAGGAATGAAAAAACATGGGACATACTAGTGAACAATTGAATAAAAAATATGATTCTGATTTTAAATGCTAATAAGTAAAAAGCATCTGACCCGTGACGGTTCCTGATTACTGACCCCAGTAGCTATAATGAAGGTACATATATTAAACATTATTCATAAGTACACCTCACTTTAATCCTATCTGCCTCCCTGTCCTAACCTATAATGGTTATCCTAACCCCTCACCAAAATTAAACCCAACTGCAACTACCCAGACAACCATTACTTATAATTACTGACCTAACTCCACTGCATAAACCTAACTACAGCTAACTCCCCAACTGTCTTGCCCAACCCCTCTATAACAGACTGCTATATAATGCTATAATACTGCTAATGATTTACAAGGGATACACAGCGTATGGGGTCAATGGTAGTGGGCATTTTGGGTAGAATATAGAACATTAGGGTGGGGGTTGTACTTAGAGTTAATAAGCACAGAGCTACTAAATAAATAAATAAAAAAATAGGCAGCACTCACTGGGATATAGAGATTAAATTAATTTAGTTTATTATGGTGACATTTCTGGGACTAATCAGATTTGAAGTGCCAACAGGAGAGATGACAGTTCAAATCTGCAATAATACAAGTTTAGTCTACAAAGCTGAGGGGCGGTACTACCTACTAGAACCAATCTCCTACTGCTTGTGGTGACATACTTATGCCCAGTGGGTGTTTTGTTTATTCCTTTAGTTATATGCAACCTCAGAGATACAGAGAGCCCACATAGCAAAGAAATATACATTATCTGATTAATTTGGCAAACACGTACTCATATTATTAATCCAATAGTAAGTGATTATACTGGTGCTTATACTTGAATAGAGAATTTGATAGGGTTAATATGGTTGTCGTAATATGTTATTTGAGGCAGGAGGTTCCTCTGTATTAAGGTCCTGTTGATATTGATGATGATATATATGATGTACCCTGACTTGCTGGGGTTTATGTATGCATTTGTACTGGTATTTACTTACAGTATAACGACAACATCTTTTTACTTTGTGTTTACTTTGTGGTTGTCATGGGAACTATTTTGGTGCAATATGCACTGGGGAAGGGACACTGGGGTTTTAAAAGCTTCCTTTTATACTTGCACTCTGGTTGGTCTGGGGAAGGGGAGTTATTCCCTGAAATGTTGCCTTAATAAACTAAATTCATTTAATCTCTAAATCACAGCGATTGTTACCTTTTTTATTTTTATGATTGAGCATTGACAGCACCCTGGTAGGTGTCTCATATATGTTTAGTGAGAGTGCAGATCTCTGTTTGCAGTTTCATTATATATATATATATATACACATACATACATCTATGAAGACTCCTGTATACAGTTAGCACACACTTTTTTATTCTATATTTATGGATATTCTTGATATGGAGTAAAAGTGTGTGTTTAGTTCATACAGGAGAGCTGAGATTTCATTGATGCCATATTAATACATAGAAAATCTTGGCTAGTGTATTTATGGAATTGGGTGCTGCTTCCATATGAAGGTATACATACATATATATGAGTGTGTGTGTGTTTAGAAGTTAGTATTGGATTACCGGAAGTTCATTACAACCAGTCAGGGATTTCAGTAGCCTTTATTGACATGCTAACCTCTTGCTGTCTCTAAAAACTGTCAAGGAGAATGCGACACAGCTGAACCTTTTCTGCAATATACTATTAAATTGTGGATGTAAATGCAAGATGTGAATATAGCTAAATATGATTTAAATATATTTTTCTCAAGTCCTTTTTTTTAAAAATAACTTATAATTTCAGTCAGCTTTTCATGCTTTCCCCCTCAAAGAATATAAATAATATCTGCTTGGGATTCCTCCCCATAACATTAAAACACCTTTCACTGAGTACTGTGTAATGTAAACTGAGAGAAGATTCCTCCAGAGAAATGTAACTGATTAGCTGAGCAGATGTTGCTTTGTTTGCCACATGTGATGCAATTTATCATTTATATGTGAATTCCTGTGCTCTGTCATTGATCCTGATTTTCTTACACTGAACATGCATTAACATACCAAACTATTTTGCCTATTCATTTTTGTAAGGTATCAGTATCACAGGTCTGAAAGGCACACACCTGGGTATATTACATGCAATGGTTTATAGTCAGAAAAACCTGATATAGACTCAAGAGAAAAAAACACTTGAAAGTATAGTACAATGAACACATACTAGGTGTTTGGCACAAGCTCTTGGTTCATACTATATTTAGTCTAAACAAACATTTATTTCAATAGCGGTTTTAAAGCATTACTTATGTTTTGAAATAAAACAGATAAAGACATTTGTTTTAACTTTTTATATTAACCGACATGTAAAAGATACTTGTGATATTTTACTTTAGCAAAATGAATATGACAAAGAACCTGATGATCAAAAGTGCCACGAGGCAGTGAGATATAAACAATATAAATCCGTTGCCATGTCGGGAAAGCCAGCAAAATATTCCAAATGGCAGGCAGTGCTGTTTAAAGGCAGCATCGTCAAGTGGCGTCTTACCATACTTCTCAGAGGGTGGCGATGCTGCTTTGATACGGCGATATATTCAAAGCAGCACCACCACCAAAATCGAAGGCGTAATGTAACTGATTCCTTAAAACAGTACTTTATGACAATACAATACAAAAAAGTACTGTATGACAACACAAAACAGTACTGTATGACAATACAAAACAGGACTGTATGACAATACAAAACAGTACTGTATGACAATACAAAACAGTACTGTATGACAATACAAAACAGTACTGTATGACAATACAATACAAAACAGTACTGTATAACAATACAATACAAAACAGTACTGTATGACAATACAATACAGTACTGTATGACAATACAAAACAGTACTGTATGACAATACAAAACAGGACTGTATGACAATACAAAACAGTACTGTATGACAATACAAAACAGTACTGTATGACAATACAATACGAAACAGTACTGTATGACAATACAATACAAAACAGTAATGTAAGACAATGCAATACAAAACAGTACTGTATGACAATACAAAACAGTACTGTATTACAATACAAAACAGTACTGTATGACAATACAATACAAAACAGTACTGTATGACAATACAATACAAAACAGTACTGTATTACAATACAAAACAGTACTGTATGACAATACAATACAAAACAGTACTGTATTACAATACAAAACAGTACTGTATGACAATATATTAACAGACATGTAAAAGATACTTGTGATATTTTACTCAAGCAAAATGAAAATGACAAAGAACCTGATGATCAAAAGTGCCATGAGGCAGCGAGATATTAACAATATAAATCTGTTGCCATGTCGGGAAAGGCAGCAAAATATTCCAAATGGCAGACAGTGCTGTTTAAAGGCAGCATCGTCAAGTGGCATCTTACCATACATCTCAAAGGGTGGTGATGCTGCTCTGATACAGCGATATATTCAAAGCACCACCACCACCTAAATCGAAGGTATAATGTAACTGATTCCTTAAAACAGTACTTTATGACAATACAATACAAAAAAGTACTGTATGAATACACAAAACAGTACTGTAAGACAATACAATACAGTACTGTATGATAATACAATACAAAACAGTACTGTATGACAATACAATACAAAATACTACTGTAAGACAATACAATACAGTACTGTATGACAATACAATACAGTACTGTATGACAATACAATACAAAACAGTACTGTAAGACAATACAAAACAGTACTGTAAGACAATACAAAACAGTACTGTATGACAATACAATTCAAAACAGTACTGTAAGACAATACAATACAGTACTGTATGACAATACAATGCAAAACAGTACTGTAAGACAATACAAAGCAGTACTGTAAGACCATACAAAACAGTACTGTATGACAATACAATACAAAACAGTACTGTTAGACAATACAATATAAAACAGTACTGTATGACAATACAATACAAAACAGTACTGTAATACAATACAATACAAAACAGTACTGTAAGACAATATAATACAAAACAGTACTGTATGACAATACAATACAAAACAGTACTGTAAGACAATACAATACAAAACAGTACTGTATAACAATACAAAACAGTACTGTAAGACAATACAAAACAGTACTGTATGACAATACAAAACAGTACTGTATGACAATACAATACATTACTGTATGACAATACAATACAAAACTTATTTTTTTTTAACTTATTTTAAGATTGTCAATATTCATATTTCACAATATTGTGATAATTTTTTTGCGCTTCCATATTTCACAATATTGCATTTGTGATTGCGCAATCGTGTTTATAATATTGCAATCACACTGTATCATAGGTGTTCTATATTAATATATATCTACATATATATATTATTATAAAACAAGTTTGCTACAGTGCAATTGCAATATTATACGATTGTGCATATGAATTGCGCAATATTTCGAATATGAATATTGAGAACGCCCAATCATGATCTTAAAATAAGTAAAAATAAATGCCATAATAGAAGATTAGTACAATCAGGTTTATAGTTTACATAAATATTTTAACATTATACTATACAATCCCCCAGCTCCAATATTTTTGATAGGAAGCCTTTAGCTCTAGGTTACCCTGCTGCTCACAGTGACAACACCCGTTATTGTAAAGGATCGATATAACTCCAAAATTCTCCCAAAGCACGGATTGTAAAAAGACCAATCTCACCTCTCAATTCTTAATGTTTCTTCACACGGTATTATGACTCGTTACATGCCCTGCATGTGTGGAAAGAGTGGTAATCCACTTCACTTAGCTCTTCTCAGCTCGGAGCTGTGATCCACCGTTGGCATCTCACGTGACCTCCGTATCACGTGACCGCACTTCAGCCAATGATACTACCACTTCTCTCGCCGTGTAAGGAACTATAGATGGTATCCTAGGCAGCCACTGTGTGTGCCACTAATTCAGGCAGCCAGCAAGTAGTGAAAACCCGACTCGGAGCCCCAACAGGTCAATGAGCATGTCCGCTCTAGCAGTTAACGTTCAGCATTCTCCATTGCTGAATGGTAATTAAGAGCAATACGGAACTGCTAAAAAATTAAAATTTTATCCCATATAAATTAAAAAATGACTCACATGTTTAAATAAAATACTGTGCAGATGTCAGGCCAGACTTTTTTTGTCTTTATTAACAAAGTCGATTGCAGGCATAATGAATATATAGGCATTCCGTGGAAATTTATTGGGTGTTCCATGTATTTTAATGCACAGTGCTTTGAATATTTGAAACCTGCGGCAATGTCTCCCCATTAAAATGCATAACAAGTCCAAAATGAGCACAGCACAGAGGATAGGGAGTGCACGTAAGGCCAAGGGTACTGCCTAAACCCTCCAAACAATATGAACAACAACAAAGGTCTCCAGCACTCCAATGTGTTAAAAGGCAATTTTATTTAACAAATATTAGCAACGTTTCAGGGTCACAGCCCCTTACCCAAAACCCTCCAAACGATATGCACAACAACAAAGGTCTCCAGCACTCCAATGTGTTAAAAGGCAATTTTATTTAACAAATATTAGCAACGTTTCAGGGTCACAGCCCCTTACCCATGAGTAAGGGGCTGTGACCCCGAAATGTTGCTAATATTTGTTAAATAAAATTGCCTTTTAACACATTGGAGTGCTGGAGATCTTTGTTGTTGTGCATATCGCTTGGAGGGTTTAGGCGTTACCCTTGGCCTTACGTGCACTCCCTATCCTCTGTGCTGTGCTCATTTTGGACTTGTTATGTATTTTAATGGGGAGACATTGCCGCAGGTTTCTAATATTCAAAGCACTGTCCTCCATCTTAGCTATCCCTTTTCCGCCCTTCTCACCTGTTTTTTAGTTAATAAAATAGCGAATGTACAGTGAAACTGAATATAGATATGCATTGCATAATTTGAAGTGATACTACACATAAAACTTTTTTAATGTTCACAAATGCAATTGTATTTTGTGTATACATGCTTGGAAGACAACACCCTGTGGCACTTACATCGCAGCTCAGTGATGATGTTGGCCGATTTTTGTTGATGTTGAGATCCCCATTATATCCTATGAGAGACACATCGCCACTCGTCAGCACAAAAATGTTCAGCACACTCTTTTAGAGTGTTTTGAATATCGGGGCCAAAGTCTCTGATTTAATAGGTTTAAAAACATATTTGTTACAAGCATGTACATAATGTATGATTTATAATGTTATTATTATTATTATTTACTAAAATTTACAGGGCTACACAATAAGCACCACTTCCATAAAACTCGTTGTCCAGTCTATTGTCAATTCTGAGAAAGGGAAAGCTCTCAATTAATGCTTCTGTTGTGTAGCTTGGCACAACAAAGTGCTTCCAAATTGGATTACCGTCATTGCTTTGCCGGGTGTTGAACCTGGGACTCCTGATTTGCAGCTTGTAGCCCTGTCTCTGTGCCACCAGAGGGCTTTAGCTTGTGCTGATGCTTCCGGAAACATCTTGCCTGTACTGGTTGTGCTCTTTAGCTCCACCTGCCTGCCAGTTGCAGGCAGTTACCATGTAAGCACTGCTATAAAAGGTAGCCTCACAGACCACTACCTGCCCTGACATTGGGGTTCTACCAGTCTGTTAGTGCCTCTGACCTTGCCTGTGTTTCTATTAGTTTTTTTCCCTCTGGTTCCTGAATTTGGCTTGCCTGCTGTCTACCCTCTTGGCTTTACTTATTGTTTGATGAAAGATTTGACTGCTATTCTGGTATACCAAACTTGGATTTTTCTCCTGATTCTCCATGCTCTTAGATATTTGATTCTTGACTTGTCTCCTGGCTATTCTCTTATTACCAGACTGTCACTGCTACCTGTTATCTTGTGTCACCATCCTACCATCTCTGTTATCCTGCTCCTGTACCCAAGTCCTGCAGAGGGTGCTTGCCAAGTTCCAGTATTCAGCTACTGCATCCAAGTTCTGCAGGGAGTGCCTGTCAAGTACCAGTCTCCAGCTACTGCACTCAAGCTCTGAAGAGGGTATCTATTAAGTTCCTGTATCCATTTCCTGTACCCTATCTCTGCAGAGGGTATCTTTCAAGTGCCAGTCTACATTTCCTGCATCTAAGTTCTGCAGAGGGTATCTGCCACATACCAGTATCCAGCTATTCTTCTCAAACTTTGCAGTGGGTGTCCACCCAGCTTCTGTATCCTGTTCCAGTCTTCGGCCTCAAGTGGGAATTCCTGTCTTGGCCTCAAGTGGGCACTCCAGTCTCGGCCTTAGAGTAGGCATGCCCTTTCCTAGCCCTATCGTGGGCATTAACTCTGACTCCAGCTCTGGAGTGGGGCGCACTTGCTCACCTATCCTGCTTACAGTATCTGATCCTTTAGTGCCCTGTACAATAAACTTTTAGTGCACAAGATAGCCCTAAGTCCGACACCTCCACACATGAGCTCCAAACCCCTAAACCCACTCCTCTGAGCATGACAATTACAGAATGGTGGCCCTGCCCAACTACAATACTGGCATAGTTGCCACTTAGTGACCCTTTGTAGATCAGGTAAGTACCCTGGAGGAGATACAGATTGCAAATGGGAAGGGGTTACTATTTAGTATTTTTAGTATTTGCTCTTCCACCTTTATGTGTATCAACCATATGCTTTTTCACTCTTTTGCACACCTCCCGGCATTCTGATAACCTTCCCACACTTATCTCAGATCCATATCCACTTACAAGCAAGCACTTTTAACACACTCTCAAGCACACACTCCCTTGGTGCTCTGTCCCTCATACACTAAAAAGCAGACACTCATCCTATGCTTAGGTATGCTACTAGGTTCTCTCTATCCCTTACACACACCACCATTTGATCTCTCACTCTTAAGCACATACCCCCCAGAAGCTCTACTACTCTAATTAATATTCACCCAGCAGGTGCTCTCCTGCTTTAATATACACCACAGGACCTTTAATGCAGGTGCTTCCAGATACCCTTAAATGCAATCACTCTTTTCACCTATAGGCACAAACTGTTTAATGCACTCCTGACATGTGCTTTTCCACCATTACATGCACAACTAAAGGTGCTGTATGCAGCTACACACTAGTAGGAACTCTCCCATCCTAAGGTGTACCCCAGATACTCCACTACTTTTATGCTTACACTGTCACATGCCCTGTCATCATTAATCATTATAGTACTCACCATGGCTCTCTGCTACCATTATGCCCTGTCCCAGACACTGGCACAAAAATTAATTCACTGCTTTAGCTGGGAAGATTTTATTGTGACTGCCTTGATTGTAAGAGAATGGATTTTTAGGAAGGTTAAGATTCATGACAACACATTGTTGTTCTTCCCACTCTGGGCTTTGTGTGGAGGACAACGACATATAATAATCCTAGGACCCCCCGCCCTCTTTCCCTGTGCTGCAGGTGGGGAAGAAAACTACAGTTTCCTGTATCTATAGCCTATGTAGAATCTGTTCCTAATCACCACACTCCTCCTCAGGACTACATTGCTTCTGCACTTAAGGTGCCCTGACTCTACTTTTAGGTAATTAGGCCCAGCCCCTAAACTACAAAAACTCTTCCTTCAGCCTCTCAAGCCCAAATTAAATATTATCCAGACACTGACCCACATTTAATAAAAAAGGAAATAATGCTAATGAAAATCATATTTTTTGTGAAAATTAGTAAAGAAAAATATGCCTTTGACGCTCTCTAAGGGGCATTCAGGCTTTCACTACATTTCTTGCTGACCACAGAGAATAATACAGTACATAATAGTCTTTATTTTAAATTTGATATTTAAAAAAATAAAAATAAAAAAAAAGTTGGATTTCTAATAAAAATAATTGACTGGTTAATTCATTAACACATATTAATGATTAAATGTATTCATTTACTCAATAAAATAGCCATTTAATCACTTTCTAATTCATAATTTGTGTTTTATACATAGTTGTATAACTAGAAGTTTTCATTAAGTACATATACATTTTTTTCTTTGTGTAAAATACAGTATATCTATAATCTTACCATTTTTAGAGAGTTGGCTGAATAGGATTGTTCCATTGGTGTGTTTTGAAGCATTGTTACAGCTCTCAGGCTTTTCAAACAGTCTCTTACCCCTTCGGGACATATAATGTTATTTCATTGTTTGCAAGAGTGTATCAAAATAGCAGACAGCGCTTGTAAAAAATTATATATTATTGACTAAAATCTCAAGGGGACATATGTTAGACCACAACTAAAACTATGGCCAGTGTGATCAGTATATAAACAGAACAATTGCATGCTAATTTGGAAGCAGGATCAAAGAGTTCCAACAATTGTGAATATTTTTACCCTTTACACTGAAACCAACATGCTCTCTTTGAACTGTAGTGTACTCTAGCAGTTCACTAATTATCAGTAAACTATTTCACAGCACTTCATACCTTATCATGAGTAAAGCCATTGATGATACCATCAACAAATCCCTGGGTGGTGGAAAGTCAAAATTATGTATGTGATTAAACTTATCAGCCCATGTACTTACTGTCGGCCAGTTACGAGTTTTGCATTATGAGTGGCTCGGTAATAACTTGCAAATTATTTCCACTGCTCACCTTTAATAGCGCTGCTATTACAGGTTTGCAAAAACCCGGCGTTAGCAGGCAATATGGCAGCGTTGAGCTCCATACCACACACAAATACCAGCGCTGCTTTGAGCTGGTTTTACGTGCTCGTGCACGATTTCCCCATAGACATCAATTGGGAGAGCTGGCTAAAAAAAAAGCCTAACACCTGCAATAAAGGAGCGTAAAGCTCCGTAACGCAGCCCCCTTGATTCCTATGGGGAAAGAAAATTTATGTTTACACCTAACACCCTAACATAAACCCCCAGTCTAAACACCCCTAATCTGCTGCCCCCGACATCGCCGACACCTACATTACACTTATTAACTCCTAATATGCCGCCCCCGACATCGCCGCCACCTACCTACCCTTATTAACCCCTAATCTGCCGCCCTCAATGTTGCCCCCACCTACATACATTTATTAACCCCTAATCTGCCTCCCCCAATGTCGCCGTCGCCACTATACTAAAGTTATTAACCCCTAAACCTCTGGCCTCCCACATCACTAACACTAAATAAATATATTAACTCCTAAACCTAAGTCTAACCCTAACACCCCTAACTTTAATATAATTAAAACAAATCTAAATAAAAGTTACTATCATTACCTAACTAATTCCTATTTAAAACTAAATACTTACCTGTAAAATAAACCCTAAGCTAGCTACAATATAACTAATAGTAGCTAGCTTAGGTTTTATTTTTATTTCACAGCTATGTTTGTATTTATTTTAACTAGGTAGAATAGTTAGTAAATAGTTATTAACTATTTACTAGCTACCTAGTTAAAATAAATACAAATTTACCTGTAAAATAAAACCTAGCCTGTCTTACACTAACACCTAACATTACACTAAAATTAACTAAATTACATTAATTAAATACAATTAACTAAATTACAAAAAATAAACACTAAATTACACAAAATAAAAAAGAAATGATCAAATATTTAAACTAATTACACCTAATCTAATAGCCCTATCAAAATAAAAAAGCCCCCCCAAATAAAAACCCTAGCCTAAACTAAACTGCCAATAGCCCTTAAAAGGGCCTTTTTCGGGGCATTGCCCCAAAGAAATCACCTCTTTTACCTGATAAAATACATACAACCCCCCAACAGTAAAACCCACCACCCACATAACCAAACCCCCCAAATAAAATCCTATCCAAAAAACCTAAGCTCCCCATTGCCCTGAAAAGGGCATTTGGATGGGCATTGCCCTTAAAAGGGCATTTAGCTCTTTTTTGTTGCCCAAACCCTTAATCTAAAAATAAAACCCACCCAATAAACCCTTAATAAAACCTAACACTAACCCCCGAAGATCCACTTACAGTTTTTGAAGACCGGACATCCATCCTCATCAAGCCGGGAGAAGTCCTCAACGAAGCCGGGAGAAGTCTTCATCCAAGCGGCAAGAAGTCATCCTCCAGGTGGGCAGAAGTCTTCATCCAGACTATATCTTCTATCTTCATCTTTCCGACGCGGAGCGGCTCCATCTTCAAGACATCCGGCACGGAGCATCCTCTTCTTTCGAATCCTCTTGAAGAATGAAGGTTCCTTTAAATGACATCATTCAAGATTGCGTCCCTTGAATTCCGACTGGAATTAAAGGGTAAAAAATCCTATTGGCTGATGCAATCAGCCAATAGGATTGAGCTTCAATCCTATTGGCTGATCCAATCAGCCAATAGGATTGAGCTTCAATTCTATTGGCTGATCCAATCAGCCAATAGGATTGAGCTCACATTCTATTGGCTGTTCCAATCAGCCAATAGAATGCAAGCTCAATCCTATTGGCTGATTGGATCAGCCAATAGGATTGAAGCTCAATCCTATTGGCTGATTGCATCAGCCAATAGGATTTTTTACCCTTTAATTCCAATTGGCTGATAGAATTCTATCAGCCAATCAGAATTCAAGGGACGCCATCTTGGATGACGTCATTTAAAGGAACCTTCATTCTTCAAGAGGATTCGAAAGAAGAGGATGCTCCACGCCAGATGTCTTGAAGATGGAGCCACTCTGCGTCAGAAGGATGAAGATAGAAAATGCCGTCTGGATGAAGACTTCTGCCCGTCTGGAAGATGACTTCTTGCCGCTTGGATAAAGACTTCTCCCGGCTTCGTTGAGGACTTCTGCCCACATGGATGAAGACTTCTCCCGGCTTGATGAGGATGGATGTCCGTTCTTCAAAAACTGTAAGTGGATATTCGGGGGTTAGTGTTTATTGGGTGGGTTTTATATTTAGATTAGGGGTTTGGGCAAAGAAAAAGAGCTAAATGCCCTTTTAAGGGCAATGCCCATTCAAATGCCCTTTTCAGAGCAATGGGGAGCTTAGGTTTTTTTAGATAGGATTTTATTTGGGGGGGTTTGGTTATGTGGGTGGTGGGTTTTACTGTTGGGGGGTCGTTTGTATTTTTTTACAGGTAAAAGAGCTGATTTCTTTGGGGCAATGTAAGGGCTATTGGCAGTTTAGTTTAAGCTAGGGTTTTTTTTTTATTTTGGGGGGCTGTTTTATTTTGATAGGGCTGTTAGATTAGGTGTAATTAGTTTAAATATATGATATTTTCTTTTTATTTTGTGTAATTTAGTGGGTTTATTTTTGCGATTTAATTAATTGTATTTAATTAATGTAATTTATTTAATTTTAGTGTAATGTTAGGTGTTAGGGTTAGGGTTAGTCTTAGGGTTAGGGGTTAAAATATTTATTTAGTGTTAGTGATGTGGGAGGCCAGTGGTTAAGGGGTTAATAACTTTAGTATAGTGGCGGCGACATTGGGGGCAGCAGATTAGGGGGTTAATAAAATTTAACTAGTGTTTACGATGCGGGAGTGCTGCGGTTTAGAGGTTAATATGTTTATTATAGTGGCGGCGATGTCCGGAGCGGCAGATTAGGGGTTAATCATTTTATTTTAGTGTTTGGGATGCAGGGAGGGCCTCAGTTTAAGGGTTAATAGGTAGTTTATGGGTGTTAGTGTACTTTGTAACACTTAAGTTATGAGTTTTATGGTACAGCTTTGTAACATAAAACCCATAACTACTGACTTTCAGTTTACGGTACGGATCTTGTAGTTATAGGCTGTACCGCTCACTTTTTGGCCGGACAGGCAAACTCGTAATACCGGCACTGTGGAAGTCCCATTGAAAAAGGACTTTTTAAAAAGGGCGGTGCATGACGGCCAAAAAAGTGTGCGGTATAGCTGTATCTACAAGACTCGTAATAGCAAAACGCAAAACTCATAATCTAGCCGTGTGTTTTGTAAGAGCTTAAACATGTAAACATCAGAAGTAATTATCATGTATATTTTAATCTTCATAATCTTAATAAAATCACAGAATCTCTTTAATATTTCTTTGTATTTTGCCACCTCGGTTGAGGATATACTGTATCTATTCATCATCCTTTTTGTAGATAAATTCTCACTCAAAAAAAAAGTTATCATAATAATCTCTTTACTCCCTCAATCCACTGTTTGTAACTAAATATAGAAAAATGTCTGCCACACCTTACCCACAAGTTGTTAAGTGGTTACGTTTACTGAAAATTAGAACTTTTAATATATGCGCCAGGCACGCAAACAACTAAACCACCTGACCAAATTGTTTTCCAAGTTTTCGTCCTTTCTGATAGGAGTATAAAAGCAGACTGCTGTGTGTTTTGAACCTGTGAATTTTAAAACTGTAATGAGGTATTGGACTACCTGAATTCTTGATCAGTTTTCCTAGTTTTACATTCCATTAAGGCATCATTTAGATATATAAACTGTCTGGCTATCACAGATACATGTTAGATATGATTACAAGCAAACTTTCTGTGTACGTGAGTTTTCTGCACATTTGTTTGCCCTTAAAGGGACATGAAACCCAAATATTTTCTTTCATGATTCAGAGTATGCAGTTTTCAACAACTTTACAATTTACCTCTTTTATATAGTTTGCTTCATTCGCTTGATATTGGTCATTGAAAAGTAAACCCTTGGGATCGGCTCACTCAATGAGTTCAGCTAGCTCCCAGTATTACATTGCTGCTATTTCAACAAAGAGAATAAAGCAAATGTGATAATAAAGTAGAATTGGAAAGTAATTTAAATTTGTATGCTCTATCCAAATCATGAAATAAAAAGTTTGGGTTTCATGCAGTGGTGGCTGGTAAATTTTAAATATGGTGGGGCACTGGACCCCACCCCTTTAAATAAAGCCCCACCTCTCAGATGGCAGTGTAATGTCACTTTAATTATTTAACCTTTTTATTTTTTAAATAAAACTCATCCAAATCTGCCGTATTTACATACAGTCGAATGTTAAAAAACAAGTTACACATGCCTTAAAAAAAAATCTACCTTATTGTTTCCTATGACATTGTCTTTGGCTTTGTTTTAAAAGTGACCTGGAGCTCCTTCAGTGTTTCCTTAATAGTAAACATACATTTTGCATTGTTCAAATATAATTTAATAGGGCAAGGTGACAAGTTATTTATCACAGAGCATTCTGCTCTTTAGGCAAAAATGTGACTGCCTGAGATGTAAAGTCAGGCAATATAGTAGTCAGCTCTTAATTCCCAAGAGAAAATGATATATTAGCTTTTTTCTACATGGTTACATAAAAACATAGAATTAAACTAATTCTATTAGTTTAATTCTATATAGTTGTATTTTTTGATTGAAGTCAGTTAAAGTGGCTTTAGATCGGACTTAAAATATTGACAGAATTAAATATTTATAATAATGATAAATTTCATATTGAGGCACACATTTATCTAATGACTCAACAACATTAATCTGAGATTTAAAGAGTTTAATGCAAGGCCAGCCACATAGAAACTAAATGGTCACATTAACTACTTATGTTGCTAACTGATCATAGCGGGCTTAAAGGCTGGTTGAGTTACAACTGAACATTTATTTATTTTTACTACAAATCATTTTTTGTATTAAAAAAAAACAAACAACTTCACTCACACACAAAATTTAAATTCTAGAGGACAAAAAGTGCCTTTATAGGTACAGATGCACACTACTATGGCTGCATTCTTATTTTGCAAAGCCTGCCTGATTTTATACCCTTCTCTAAAAGTGAGCCAATTACCAAATAAGGAGTGGGAACCTATTACTATACTGTATAATGTGTTTCCATTACACTATCTCATATTATTTGTATAAAGTAAGAGCTTGATATAATGGCTTTTTTAGGTATATTATACAGTGTTGTTTGTTTAAAGGGACAGTCTAGTCCAAAATAAATTTTCATAAATGAGATAGGGCATGTCATTTTAAACAATTTTCCAATTTACTTTTATCACCAATTTTGCTTTGTTCTTTAGGTATTCTTAGTTGAAAGCTAAACCTAGGTGGTTCTTATGCTAATTTCTAAGCCCTTGAAGGCCACCTCTTCTCTCAGGGTATGTTGACAGTTTTTCACCACTAAAGGGTGTTAGTTCTTGTGTGTCATATAGATAACACTGTGCTCACGCACGTGGAGTTCCTAGGAGCCAGCTAAAATGCAAGTCTGTCAAAAGAACTGAAATAAGGGGGCCGTTTGCAGAGACTTAGATACAAGATAATCACAAAGGTAAAAAGTGTATTTATATAACTGTGTTGGTTATGCAAAACTAGGGAATGGGTAATAAAGCAATTATATATCTTTTAAAACAATAAAAATTCTGGTGTAGATTGTCCCTTTAAAGAAAATTCTGAATCTGAATAATGTGTAATTATTTTAATTATTCCAGTAAACTTTCATGTACTTGAAATAAGAACATTCAAATATAATTTCATTGGAAAGGAATTATTGCTATTATGTTCAGAAAGCATGAATATGCACTAACGTTAGCTGGCTTCAGTGTTTTCTAGAATTGGCTACAGTGGAGAGCTCTGTATCACTTTTGGATGGTAACCAAAATGTAAACACTAGTTTATTCAGACATTTTCAATATTTGAAGGGTTAATAAAGACTCATCACAGGAAGTCTCGTAGTGACAAAACAGCTATTATAGATGCATACAAAGCTTTCTGATTTCATTTGAAACTCCTACTAGTATGCACTGAGTATGATGAACTTGAAATGAAGTCTCCTTTGTTCTAGAAAGAAAATTGAAGGAAAACCAAAGATAATCTTCCAGTAACTGCAGGGGTATTATTCAGTAAGATAAAAACTGAAATTCTAAGTACCAGGGAGAGAGGTCCTAATAACCAGTATGTTTGACTACCAAACCAAACAGCTGTAAATAACTTGCTCTGAGAACTTGGCTAAAATATTTGGCCCTTTGACAAACCTTTTGTTTTCAGTTTCATCTTCCTTTTCTCTTTCTCTTCATCTTGCTTTCACTGTCTCTCTGCTTAAACTTTTGCTAATAACACGTTTTGTTCTTGTCCTTCTCTTGGTCCTGCTTTAGATAAGGGCCTTTGATATTGTACCAATAAGTCTTGCTGCACCAAGAGGATGACCCTGAAAAACCAGATAATAGTAGGCTTCGCTCTGAGGGGCATATTTATCAAGCTCTGTGTTTCCTCTTAAAAGTGTGTTAAACTTTTCCCCATGTTTTAAGTGCACATAAACGAGATCTGGTACTGCAGCCCAAAGCCAAGTTTAGTGACCCCTATCCAAATATACCAAGAAACAGTATGTAGTGAAACAGGCAGCAGGCAGCTATATACTGTACCTTATATAGGGCTAGATTACGAGTGGAGATCTATTTATTTATCCCGCTCATAAGTTAACTTAGCTAGACACAGGCTTTTTTGTGTGCATTGGGTAGTGTGCGTGTTACAATTTGAAAATAAAAAGTTTACTTTCATCCTATAATACACACACTACTTATAACATGAACTAAGAGCTGCTGTAAACCCCTTTTCGCTTGCTCGAAACAGCGCACCACTCGTAATCTAGCCCATAATTCCATATGCTGTGAACAGCTACACAACCTGCAGCACACACACAACAATTATAACCAAGGATAATTGCCCAAAGAAAATAATTTAAAATGAAAACTGGTAGAATATATAATGTGCACAAGTAAAGCACTTAGACCAGAAAATATAAATGGAAAAATACACAAATGTAGATTTAGGGAATCCTTGGATAGACACCATGACACACTGTGAGTTCTAAGATTTAGTAAATCCATGGAGTACCCCCTCAATTAGAACTTGTTTTCAAATAGTACCTCACCGCCCAAGATATAGAAAACCCACATTACACTTCCAGCAAATGTCAATACATTGCCTGAAATGGCTTGATTATATATTTTTTTCTCTACATATGAAAGCATCCAGACAGATTATAAAGGAAAAAAGTGCTGTAGGATTTTTCCGATTACATTAGTTTTCATGTGTGCAATACATAAGAGCAAAACATAAGAATATCAATATACAGGCAAATTTTGTTTAGAGAAAGGAGGTGGAAATGGGTGGAAAGGAAAAGGAAGATGGACAGCAATAGGAAATTAACTCAGCAATTAACTATTGATTATGCATCAACTATACAGAGTCAATGTAAAGTTATAAAGAAGGCACTGAACATTATGTGGGATTTTCTGGAAATAAAGTTTTGTTCCAAAACCTGTGTTAACATTTGTGGCAATGAAGGTGATAGAAACACCTAGAAGGATAGAATTAGCAATTACCATAGTGGTACATGGGCATCTACAGTTAAATTAAATATAGGCCAAGTGATTAATTTGTGCAAAGTGGATGCATTTCTTTGAAGAAACTCAAAATAAATAAGCGGTTGGAACTAAGATGAGTTTAGTCATGACTTTCAGGACAAAGATAATTCTGGTGCAAACTTGCCACCATAATTGTAGTAAAAAAATAAATTAAGTTTGGTGTACACAACTCTAAAAACCAAAACATTATACATATTTAATCATTCATGGCTATCCATAACCAGGTACCATAGCATCAATCAGATGGGAGTGCCATATTGAAATAAGAAGACAAGAAAAAGAACAAAAAAGGGCACTGCCAATTTCTTAACTGAAAACAAATGGAGGAGGGTGGTTACAAGCTAAAAGTTCAACAAAAACTCTGCTCCTTAACTCTTCTGCCTGAGTCTGCGGACATCAATCCGCCTCTGATCGAATATGATCGGGTTAATTGACACCCCCTGCAAGAGGCCGCAAATCTGAAGGGGGCGGCATTGCACAAGCTGTTAACCAGAACTGCTTGTGCAATGTTATATGCCGACAGTGCATGCTGTCAGCATTCAGCGATTCAGGGCGGGCATGATTCTCTATAGCAAATCATGTCCGCATACCTCCCAACATTTCAAAATTCAAAAGAGGGACCCCCCCCCGCAAAAAAAATCTGTGGTGGGCGTGGCTTAAAAAAATCATAAGACCTAAGTAATAGAAATAAAATTATTAATAAATTCATAGATTTTAATACACTTAGGCAGCAAATCAAACACAAGCTCAAACCACTGGTATGGCTATGTGAGCTATGTATTTAATTATCCTTTGCAAAGACATTGCTAAATATTTTTATCTTAATTGGACATTTAATAATAAATTCTTTAAAACTGCTCTCTGCATTCCCCATTAATATTCTAAATTCTGGCCTTTAAAGTCAGCAAAAATGCACAGTAGCACACTACATAGTATACACTTATACATGCAGATACACACACACACACACTACATAGCATACACTTACACATGCAGATACACACACACTACATAGCATACACTTATACATGCAGATACACACATACACTACATAGCATACACTTACACATGCAGATACACACACACTACATAGCATACACTTATACATGCAGATACACACACACTACATAGCATACACTTATACATGCAAATACACACACACTACATAGCATACACTTACACATGAAGATACACACACTACATAGCATACACTTACACATGAAGATACACACACACTATATAGCATACACTTATACAGGCAGACACACACGCATTACATAGCATACACTTATACATGCAGCATACACTTATACATGCAGATACACAGACACTACATAGTATACACTTATACATGCAGACACACACACACTACATAGCATACACTTATACATGCAGATACACACTTAAACATGCAGATACACATACACACACTACATAGCTTACATTTATACATGCAGACACACACACACTACATAGCATAAACTTATACATACAGATACACACACACAGTTATGGATTCCTTTTCCACAGGGAATATAACAGGTATCTAACCCTGTGAGAGCAAAGCCAGCTGCTTCTGAGTATGGGCCCAACAGAATTTTTTTTTTTTTAATGCCTGGGGCAAATCGGGACAGATGGCTAGCAACCCGGGACAGGGGGACAGACCCCTAAAATCGGGACTGTCCCACGAAAATCGGGACAGTTGGGGGGTATGTGTCCGCCAGGGGTATGCTAAATCTACCCCTTGGTGCTTACTTATATAAGGGCCCAATTTTAGAACTTGACTACATAGTACAATTTCTTTATTTTTTTCTCCAAAATTTTGAGCAGTCTACTTTTTATATTTTAATTAAGATAAAAAAAAATTGTCTTGAAGAAATCCTTAAAGTACTGTAATTTTGTTAGGAGGAGTTTTATCAAAACTTGTCAGTTTAATGTTGTAAACTCTTTGTGATGTTGGTATAATAATGGTCAATCTGATTGCAATAAACTATAAATCACATTAAATATTGTGGCTTGATGGAGCAAGACTTGTATTCCAAGTAGTTATTTGACCAAATCTATAATCTCATAATACTATTGTATTATTTTTTTTAGTTGGCAACATTAGCGTGGACAATCATCTAGCTGTAGCATCATACTCATTTAATCAACATCATCTTAAAAATTTACATAGAAAACCTCATAGCCTCTTCCCAGCCTGTGTCAATATTATACATCATGTTTTTTGTGTTTGTGTAGAAATATATGCTTGTAATACAGAGGTGGCAAGGCCCTAAACAAGAGTCATCTTGGGCCATATTTTCTTCTGTCGTCTTAAATCTAAATAGATTATTATCTCTTCAATCTATTAGAATTATTTTAACATACACATATGAATATGTATCACAGTAAGTTGTGACCAGTTGAAATTGCATGGCTGTATATTGTACTATATTAACAGTACTGGGGTCGATCCGATAAAAATCGTCGCCCGCAAAAGCCGGCGACGCCAATAATTGCGCGGATTTGGTATCCTATATACGGTGTAAGCTAGAAGTTACGCGCGTAGATTTCTGGCGTCGCCCGTAGTTTTTTGGCCCATAGACTGACATACAAAACACGCGCAATTTGCTATCCAATATACGGCGTAAGGACTTACGCGCGCAGATTTTACAAAATCTACGCCATTCTCAGCTCGCCACAAATTGAAGGCGCAGGTACCCTTGCACTGACTTAGAAACCAACGTAACTCTCAGAAGGCCTAACAAATGCATGCCTAACAATATACATAGCAGCAGCTTGTTCACAAATAGTTAACCTCTTAAAAGCATTTATTATTCCTGCCCCTGCAAGTGTGTCAAACCAATCACAAACAGCACAACCTCTCACCTGCAGACTTAAAACACCTGCAAATGCACACCCTCATTAGCCACCATGTTTCCCTTGCAGTATATTGCATTTAGAGTCAGACAGCGTCGTGGGGCACAAGGGGTGCTTGAACCCCTACAAGCCCCTGTTTTGGATGGTATCCCTGCTGCTGAGGTCCCTGGTCATGGTGCTGTAGCTGTCCCTGCTCCAGCTGCTGCTGCTGCCCTCCCTGCTCCTCCTGCTGTTGTCCCTGTTCCTGGTGCTCCCCATGCTGCTGTTGCTGCAGCTGCCCATAGGCCAGCAGGGACTATAAGACGAAGGCATCAGCAGAGGGGAAGAGCACCAAGGGTACACAGGGTTAGGGTCACCCTGTTTGGGATGACAGAAGTGGAGGTCAGGGAAAAATATCGCTTGACATCTGCAAGCCTCATTAACCTATATGACATGTTGAAGGATGAAATTGACCCTCAAGCGTATAGGAACCAAGCTCTGACTGGTATGCAGAAGCTGTTGTGTGTTGTACACTTCCTGGCAACTGGCTCATACCAGTCAACAGAGGGGCTTGTGTCTGGCCTAGCGCAGTCTACCTTCTCCAGGATTCTAGGGGAGGTTCTGACTGCTCTAGATAACCAGACACAACGATACATTAATTTCCCCCATACCCCCCAGGAATGGAACCGTCTTAAACAAGGCTTCTATCGACTGGGGGGTATTCCTAATGTCATGGGGGCAATTGATTGCACACATGTGCGTATTGTGGCCCCACATGAGGAGACAATCCTCTATATTAACAGGAAAGGGTTTCACTCATTGAATTGCCAGATGGTCTGCGATACCAATCTGAAATTCTTACATGTGTATGCAGGCTTCCCAGGGAGTGCACATGATTCCTACATCCTGCGCCAGACCTCCTTATTCAATATGTTTGAAAATGGAACACTTTCGGGAGGATGGCTGCTTGGTGAGTACCTTCATTCTGTCTGTATATTTCTAATAAAGGGACACTAAACACATATTGTCATCTCATGTGTCAGATAGAGAATACAATGTTAAACAGCATTACAATTCACTTCTCTTAGATCATTTTATTCATTCTTTAAATATATTTAATTTAAAAATTATAATTCACATATATGAGCCAATCATATGAGGCTTCTATGTGCAGCCACCAATCAGCAGCTATTGAGCATATCTAATATGCTTGTCATCAAGAGTTATCTATAGAATGGAGAAAATGATCTAATCGAAGTTAATTATCAAGCTGCTAACAATTGCAGGTTCTTATTAAATGGACAGTCTAGTATAAATTGCACTTCCATTATTCAGATAGGCCTTTTAATTTTAATTAACTATCCTGATTACTTCCATTAATGTTTTTATTAAATCTATCTTTTATATGTGATTCTGGTTGTGTCCCTTTAAAGCACATGATGTACCTGTAGTAATCCAAACACATATGTTACATGACAGGTGACGCAGGGTACGGCTGCAGACCATGGCTATTAACCCCCTTGGTGCACCCCATTAACGGAGCCACAACTCAGGTACCAGGAGGCACACATAAGAACAAGGAATGTCATTTAAAGGAGCTTTGGCCTATTAAAAACCAGGTTCAGGTGTCTGGATGTTACAGGCGGAGCACTACAGTATAACCCCAACAAAGTGTGTTCCATTGTCAATGCTTGCTGTATTCTACACAACATTGCTGTGGACACACGTTTGTTGGGGGACATTGACCCAGAGCAGCAGCAGCAGCTGGTTCCTGTACTTGAGGATGTGGACAGGGGGACACTGAGGGGGAATGAAGTGAGGGATTATGTCATCCGGGAATACTTCACCTGTAAGTTACTTATTCATAAGTACAGTAAACCGTAACATTCACATGTATTATGATGTTTGACAATACCTCACCAACCATTGCATGTGTATATATCATGTCTTGCAGAATGTAAAAGTTTGGATTTCCACTGCATGTAAGTGAAACTACTACATCCCAACCCCCTTCCCTTAAAGGGACACTATACCCAAACATATTGTTTCATGATTAAGGATAGAGAAGATAATTTTTAAAAACCTTATAATTTAAATCAATTACCTATTTTCATTATTTATTTAGATATACTGTAATGAAGACATAGAAATGCACACAGTGAAGAAATCGCAGGAGGCATCTATATACAGCTACTAATCATCAGCTACCAAGCATATCTCGATATGGTTTTCAGCAAAGAATATCAATAGAATGAAGCAACATAAATAATAGAATTAAATTATATTTTCTTTTTTGAATTATCTTCTCCTTCAAAATCATGAAGTAAAAATATTTGCTTTCATGTCCCTTTAACAACCCTAATTACTGTATATTTATAATTTGTTTCATTCATGTTTAGTTCACTATCATTAAGAATGAGGATAATGGATATTTATACCTTATGTTCACACCTTCTTTAAATACATTATTAGTTATATATACCAACGTGTCAATTTATATTGGATGTGAGAAACCTTGATGTACATCTTAGAAGTTAATATTACTATATGTACCGTTGAGACACAACCATGTGATGTTGTTTATTGAGCATGAATATGTCATAAACATTATAATAATACCTTTTTGGTCCATTTCAACACAGGTATTATTATATGTTTTACCAATATTACTGTACTAAAACACAACTCACATGGATGTGGATGACAATTAGATAGTAAATAACAGAGGACAAGATTTTCAATGAAATTGAATAATATTTTTTTTTTTTTAGGCCTCTTAGATGAGGGGCCTGGTGTGGGTCTTCTGCCTCTCCTGGGTTGTGTGGAACCAGTAGGAGTGCTGGTCACAGAGGAGATACTTGATGCCATGTCCTGCTGTTGGGTGAAATGCTCCACCAAAGCCCCCAACAGTTGGTTCTGTTCCCTCCATCTTTGGTCACTCTGGATTTGCATGTCCGATATTACACGCAGCATTTGGTTTTGATTTTGGACCATAGCTGATACAGATGCTGCCATGTCCCTTTGCAGCTCATTCGACCTCTGTTGCAAACGGTGTTGGCTTCTATGGAACCTGTGTTGTTCCCTCTGCATTTTTTGACACGTTTCCGTTAGAGTCTCACAGGTCAATGTTTGCCTCCTCTGTAGTGAGATATATTCATCACCCATGGCAGAACTCAATTGATCCATGGGCTCTTCAGCAGCAGGGACAATAGGCACTGTTTCAATTACGTGTACCTCAGCTGGAGGTGCAGGAACAACAACCTCCGTTGGAGGTGCCGGAACAACAACCTCAGTTGGAGGTGCCAGAACAACAACCTCAGTTGGAGGTGCCGGAACAATAACCTCAGTTGGAGGTGCCAGAACAACAACCTCAGTTGGAGGTGCCGGAACAATAACCTCAGTTGGAGGTGCCAGAACAACAACCTCAGTTGGAGGTGCCGGAACAACAACCTCAGTTGGAGGTGCCGGAACAACAACCTCAGTTGGAGGTGCCGGAACAATAACCTCAGTTGGAGGTGCCGGAACAATAACCTCAGTTGGAGGTGCCGGAACAAAAACAGCAGCTGGAGGTGCAGGAACAAAA
Source organism: Bombina bombina (assembly GCF_027579735.1). NCBI lineage: Eukaryota > Metazoa > Chordata > Amphibia > Anura > Bombinatoridae > Bombina > Bombina bombina. The sequence goes on along the minus strand of NC_069504.1, from coordinate 241,353,967 downwards.
ACAGCAGCTGGACGTGCAGGAACAGATATCTCAGCTGGAGGTGCAGCCACAGGAATATGAGCTGGAGGTGCAGGGCGATGGATTACAGTTGGTGGAGCCCTTCCAACTGAAGATGATGGTCCAGATGTCGGGATGGACCGATAGTCCCAATGGCCGCTGGTGTGCATCCACTCAGCCTGCTGATATACTCCTGTAGTGCCATGATATTCTTGGGGGGGGGGGTAAATACATCTACCCTTCGGGGCTGGCGGGGCTCCCCCTCCAAGCCAAAGGAATATTCCTCGTGCCAGGGCTCCTGCCAGGTATCCTCCTCTAATGCAGGTGGCATGATATGTGGATTTTCTATTGACGCAGTCCAAGCCATGTCATGCCTGGCATACTCCTGCTGTCTTATCTGTACCGGCGGTTGAGGTGGACATATATTTTGAACCGGTGTTGGGGGATTCATGGGCGTAGGCACCCTGGTGACTGGAGGTTCTGTGGAGGAGTCAAATGATGAGAGGGATTAGTACAGTCACATATCTATCCATGTGGGCATACAATTTACATGCTAGGGCCTATCCACATTCTCATGTCAAACTCTATAACATGCATGTGCACATTGAGATTTGTGATATGAGGGTTTGTAATATGCTAATTATACATGTATGTGTTTCATACAATAGTTCTGTGTACATGTCAGTGATGGAGAAAAGGTGTTCTTTAAGTGACACTATGGTTGTGATGACTATGGTGTCCATTTACTGAAAGGTCTACATGTGGCTTGTGGCCTGTGTTACTCTGAGACATGTTAGTATTTCACTATTCTACCTCATATCATGATTTTCAATGTGTTAAGTAGCATTAAATGGACATGCAAACCATATTTATTATTTCATGATTCAGCTAGCCAAACATGGAATTTTAAAAAACTTGTAATTTACTTCCAGTAGCTAATATGCTTCATTATCTTGATATTCTTAGCTGAAATGCATTTCTAGATAGGCTCAGAAGCTGATGATTGGTGGCTGTACATCAATGCCTCGTGTGATTGCCTCACCCATGTGCATTGATATTTAATAAACTAAGATTTTCAAAATAATAATTAAAAATAGATAATGGAAGTAAATTTTGATGTTGTTTAAAACTGTATTCTCTATCTGAATAATGAAATAAATTCTTTGTGTTTCATGTCCCTTTAATGTTAAATCTCATTGTATATTTAGTTGTTAGTAATCAAAATACCATGATCCTCATTGTGTACATGAATGTGTGACAATATAGGATGTTATAACTCAAATACATATTATACTAGTGTGTGGGATGTTACTCACCAGCATGCTGTGCTGATGTTGCAGTCCCTGAGTCACGAGCCCCTGGAAGTCCACGGACTGCTGTGAGGCTCAGGGACCTACGAATGAGCTCCTGCCACTCATTGTATTCGGCCTCATAGTGAGGCCCACCTCCTGTTGCCCTCTGGGAGATTGCTTCCTGGCCCATCCTCTCCTTGACTCTCCTCTTGCAATCATTCCACCTCTTCTTTAGGCCGTCCACATTCCTCCTCTGTTGGGACACACCATTGACGGCCTCCACCACCTTCTGCCAAGCATCTTTACGCCTCCGGGCAACTCCTTTGCCCTTCTCTTGTCCAAAGAGGGCATTATGGTTCTCCAGGACAGCCTGGACTAGAGCGAGGTTTTCGGCAAAACTGAAATTGGGACACCTCATAGGCTCCTCATCCTGGGCTGCCTGGCTCCCTCCCTGGGATGTCCCTGGTGTGGGTTCCTCCCTATCCTCTCCCTCCTCCCCCCTTCTATCCCCATGTGCACCCTCTATCCCTCTTCTCAGTGTGCCTGGCCTTTGGGCAACCCCACTCCCATCCTCCCTTCTGGCTCTCCCTCTCCCCACTCCGCTCACTCCCTGACGGGGACCCTGCTGCTCCTCCTGTACATAATCCTCTCCCTGCGACTCCCCTTCCCTCCTCCCCCCAGCCCTATCTCTCCCTGACATCCTCACACTACACACACTCACACACTCACACTCACTCCCACTTCAATCACACACAATCACAACCAGACACTCAGCCTTTCAAACTGTAAAAGATAAATAAAAAGTGTTGGGTGTTATCAAAAAAAAGTGTTGTGTATTTTGTATATGTGTGTATGCAAAATGTGTGCAATATGAAAAAAAGTGTAAGTAAATGTACTGGCTTAACAATCCAACAATCCGACCTAACTAACTTGATGAAATGCTCCTTTCTCACTACTCTTACCACTAATCTCTATACTCGCTGTAGTGTGCTGTAGCTCCAAGAACCAACCAAACACACTAAAGAAATGGCGGCTGCGCAGGTGTTTAAGTATGATTTTTGAATCTCGTCATTACGTGGCGCATCTCTTAGAACTGGCGTTATTTTTTACGAGTCGTAGGCTAATTTGCATAAAACTACACTTTATTGAGACTTTACGTGAACAAAAAACAGGCGCAAGTACTTGCGACGACTAAAAGGTGTATTTGCGCACATTTTGCCTGCTCGTCGGTTTTTCTCACTTACGCCAGTTTAGCATCTGACGGCGGTGAATATTGGATAGCTCGAGTTGCGAGCTGAAACTGCGGGCGACGCGGGTTACCTCGCTTGCGCAGAAAACTACGATCTATATCGGATCGCGCCCACTATATCTGATATCACGCACATTGATTGAGTGTCAATCTTTAAAGGGATAGTAAACCCCAAATGTTTTCTTTAATGATTTATATAGAGCATGCAATTTTAAGCAACTTTCTAATTTACTCGTACTATACATTTTTCTTTGTTTTCTTGCTATTTTTATTTAAAAAGCAGGAATTTAAAGCTTAAGAGCCAGTCTATTTTAGGTTCAGCACCCTAGATTGCGCTTGCTTATTGGTGGCTATATTTAGCAAACAAATAAACAAGCATAACCCAGGTTCTCAACCAAAAATGGGCCGGCTCTTAAGCTTTATATTCCTGCTTTTTAAATAAAGATAGGAAGAAAATGAAAAAAAATTATAATAGGAGTAAATTAGAAAGTTGCTTAAAATTGCATGCTCTTTATGAATCATTAAAGAAACATTTGGGTTTAGTGTCCCTTTAAGTAGATGTGCATAGGGGATTCTTACTAAAGTTGTGCTGATCACAAGCTTAAAGGGATGAGAAACCCCACATTTTTCTTTCATTATTCAGATAGAGAATACCATTTTAAACCGTTTCCAATTTACTTCTATTACCAAATTTGCTTCATTCTCTTGTTATTCTTGGTTGAAGTGATATCTAGACAGGTAGCGTGCATATTTCTGGAACACTACATGACAGGAGATAGTGCTGCCATCTACTGCTATTGCTAATGTATAACATTGTTACAAAACTGCTGCCATATAGTACTGTAGACACGTGCACACTTCTGAACTCATCTTCTGGCTTTTCAACAAAGGATAACAAGAAAATGAAGACAATGTGATAATAGAAGTAATTTGGAAAGTTGTTTAAAATGTTCTATCTGAATCATGAAAGAAAATTAGAGAAACATCTTTCACAATACCTATTATGAAATTAGACAAAAAAGCAGAATGGAACCTTTCAGCTCCTGTGGCTCTAATAACTGGGCTTGCATCACCTCTCATATGTTTTTTTTTATTGGTCAGCAGGGTCAAGTAGTCTTTCATGGTTTTGGAATTGTATATAATGTACTAAAAGGTCTATCGCACAAATATGGATTTATATTAGATTGGATTAAAAAGGACTTTTGCTGAGCTTAGCATAAGTAGACATAATTATGTATACATTCCTGAAGAAACAATATTACTGTGTACTTAAAAAAAAATGAAATGAAACTTTCATAATTCAGATAGGGCATGTCATTTTAGACAACTTTCCAATTTACTTTTATCATCAGATTTGCTTTGTACTCTTGGTGTTCTTTGTTGAAAGCTAAACCTAAGTAGGATCATGTGCTAATTTCTAAGCCCTTGAAGACCGCCTTATCTAAATGCATTTGACTGTTTTACACAGCTAGAGGGCATTAGTTCATGTGTGCCATATAGATAACATTGTGCTCACGCCCATTGCATTACCTAGGGGTCAGCACTGATTGGTTAAAATGTAAGACTTTCGAAAGAACTGAAATAAGGGGGCAATCTGCAGAGGCTTAGATACAAGGTAATCACAGAGGTAAAAAGTGTATTAATATAACAGTGTTGGTTATGCAAAACTGGGGAATAGATCATTAATAAAGGGATTTTTAAACAATAACAATTCTGGGGTAGACTGTCCCTTTAAATAAAATAATACATAGGTAAGGTACATGCAATAATAATACATGCCGTAGGGGCATATTTATCAAACTCCGTATAGAGCTTGAGGCCCCTTGTTTCCGGCGAGCATTCAGGCTTACCGGAAACAGAAGTTATCAAGAAGTTATGAAGCAGCGGTCTAAAGACCGCTGTTCCATAACTTGTCCGCCTGCTCTGAGGTGGCGGATAGAAATCAATTCGATCGGGTTGATTGGCACCCCCTGCTGGCGGCCGAATCTGCAGGGGGCGGCATTGCACCAGCAGTTCACAAGAACTGCTGGTGCAATGATAAATGCCGACAGCGTATGCTGTCTGCATTTATCGATGGGCAGCGATGTGCATTGGACATGATACGCTACTTTGTATCATGTCCGCTTGCACATTGTTAAATATGCCCCTTAGAATAAAACCAAAGAATCAGTGGATTTCTATGAATATTAAAAAGCTATAGCAAAATAAGCATTTTATTAAAACTGAGTGTTTAAAAGTTTGTAACAATCCTTGTGCAAGTGATATTCATTTGAAGCAATTTGATACCTTTTACATACTTGTTTGTCATTTATTGTTCTGTAAACCTGGTTCATAAGGATCACTGAAAATACAAAAACATAAGATAATTAAGTTAATATGAAGAAGGTTTGTTGTGCTAACATTGGTGTTTTTTCTGTTGGCTACTAACAACAATTTATTAATTTAATAAAAGAGGCTTGTATATTTATATAAAAACAAATGTTGCTTTGCTAAAGTCATAATATCATTTGTAATCCAAAGAAAACAAAACTGAGTCCAACAACCCAATATAAACATGGCAACAAACATGTGTAAGCACATAACAATGATTATATTAAGATCACTCAAAGCAAAGCATTGTCTCCTACATAATCCTCATTGTCTGCCATTAATTTATGTTACATGAGTATATTCAAATGTTTTAAACAAGTTTATCAAGTCTCTTCTGTTTAAAATATCAAATAATAATAAAACAATTAAACCAAATAGTAATGTAAGATGCTGAAATGTGTATATTTTTCAAATTGTAGGCAAAGAGTAAACATCTCTTTAGCATAAGCTTTTAAATGCAAACATTAAAGCCCCCCGACCCCTGACAGAGCTCGATTAGTGATTTGGTTTCCCCTGTCTGTCTCCAATAAACACAGCAAGAGATTAAAGTACACATTTTTTAATAAGCATAGTCCAGTTATTTAAGTAAGCACACCCAGAGCACAGCCAGACTTAACCAATACATAGGTCTTCAGAAGGGAGTGATAGATAAACTTTTAAAGACCACACCAAGCAACACACATAGGGGTAGATTTATCATACCCCGGGCGGACATGATTCGATATAGGCCCGCCCTGCATCGCTAAATGCCGACAGCATAGGCTGTCGGTATTTAACATTGCACAAGCATTTCTGGTAAAATGCTTGTGCAATGCCACCCCCTGCACATTTGCAGCCAATCAGCCCGCTAGCAGGGGTGTCAAACATTCCAATCGTATGTGATTGGGATGATTGCAGTCCCCCACCTCAGAAATGGCAGATGAGTTAAGGAGCAGCGGTCTTAAGACCGTTGCTTCTTAACTTCTGTTTCCGGCGAGCCGGAAGGCTCGCACGGAATAAGCAGCATCTGCTGCTTAATAAATGTACCCCATAGTCAAATGGGCAAAGCAAAAATTACAGGTCCACAGAAAGTGCTGATGATCTGGAAAACATGTTGTAACTCTAAATAGTTATCAATAGTATAAATTGCACAGCAATGTTGCTGAACTATCAATGAAATTAATTAATTGTAAACTGCTTAAAGGGCCATAATACCCAAATGTTTAAACACTTGAAAGTGATGCAGTATAGCTGTAAAAAACTGACTAGAAAATATCACCTGAACATCTCTATGTAAAAAAGAAAGATATTTTACCTCAAAAGTTTCTCAGTAGCCACATCCCATTGTAAAGGACTTCTAAGCAACAAATCAGTATGTCTGTCCTGGGACAGCCGAAGGAGCGAGCTTACATGCACACTCATCTTATTTCCCTATTCAGTGTAAGGAAGTTTACAATGAAATATCATGAGAGTTCATGACCTCAGCACTGTTGATGCTGATTGGCTGCTGTTCATTTCTTCATTTTTTTCTGCTTAAATTGCTTCCATTTCCTGCCCACTGTGTCATGTGACAACCATTGGCCAATTACACATATATCTATATAGTGCACATATAAAAAGACTGAGAATAAATTGATAATTTAAGAAAATTAGAAGTTGTTTAAAACTGAACGCTCTATCTGGATCGTGAAAGTTTAATTTTTACTATGTTGTCCCTTTAAATGTTGAGAGGCTCAGGTAGTGCAGCAAGTCTGATAATAATGGTTATTTATTGCCACTGTTTGAGCTATGTCTGTTTGTCTGAGGAAGGGGAGAATTTCATTTTTAAAACATCATGATAAATTTACTGCTTCTTATTGAAGCCTGGAAAGTGCCATGCCTTACTGCCACATGGTGAATTGCTTTGCTTTGTTTATCAATTTGAGTGGCACCTCAGCAAGTTATCCCTTTAGGAGTGTGAGTGTACAAAATACAACAAAATGCTTCACTCTAAGAATGGGTACACATACCAGGCCTCAAGCAATGTTCCTAAAATAAATTGAGTGCAAGAAAAGCAATCTGAGGATGACCTGTGGTCACATACAGTGGCACCGGCAGCTAAGACACCAGAACACACTCCAAGGATTTTCTAGAAATATACAAAACATGCAAGAGAAACTATGACACCGTCTTACAACCAAGAAGCTGTAAATGCTAAAAACAATATAATGATCTGAACAAAGGGATGATAAGCTCTATAAGGCCTAGATTTGGAGTTTTGTCGGTAACGACCCGAAAAACTAACGCCGGCTTTTTTCTAGCCGCACCATAAAAATAACTCTGGTATCGAGAGTCCACATAAAGGCTGCGTTAGGCTCCAAAAAAGGAGCGTAGAGCATTTTTAACGCAGCTTCAACTCTCGATACCAGAGTTGCTTACGGATGTGGCCAGCCTCAAAAACGTGCTCATGCACGATTCCCCCATAGGAAACAATGGGGCTGTTTGAGCTGAAAAAAAACCCAAACACCTGCAAAAAAACCGCGTTCAGCTCCTAACGCAGCCCCATTGTTTGCTATGCGGTAACCCTTCCTACGTCTGCACTTAACACTCTAACATGTACCCCGAGTCTAAACACCCCTAACCTTACACTTATTAACCCCTAATCTGCCGCCCCCGCTATCGCTGACCCCTGCATATTATTATTAACCCCTAATCTGCCGCTCCGTAAACCGCCGCTGCTTACATTATCCCTATGTACCCCTAATCTGCTGCCCCTAACACCGCCGACCCCTATATTATATTTATTAACCCCTAATCTGCCCCGCACAACGTCGCCTCCACCTGCCTACACTTATTAACCCCTAATCTGCCGACCGGACCTGAGCGCTACTATAATAAAGTTATTAACCCCTAATCCGCCTCACTAACCCTATCATAAATAGTATTAACCCCTAATCTGCCCTCCCTAACATCGCCGACACCTAACTTCAATTATTAACCCCTAATCTGCCGACCGAATCTCGCCGCTATTCTAATAAATGTATTAACCCCTAAAGCTAAGTCTAACCCTAATACTAACACCCCCCTAAGTAAAATATAATTTAAATCTAACGAAATTAATTAACTCTTATTAAATAAATTATTCCAATTTAAAGCTAAATACTTACCTGTAAAATAAATCCTAATATAGCTACAATATAAATTATAATTATATTATAGCTATTTTAGGATTTATATTTATTTTACAGGTAACTTTGTATTTATTTTAACCAGGTACAATAGCTATTAAATAGTTAATAACTATTTAATAGCTAAAATAGTTAAAATAATTACAAATTTACCTGTAAAAGAAATCCTAACCTAAGTTACAAATAAACCTAACACTACACTATCAATAAATTAATTACCTACAATTGCTACAAATAAATACAATTAAATAAACTAGCTAAAGTACAAAAAATAAAAAAGAACTAAGTTACAAAAAATAAAAAATATTTACAAACATAAGAAAAATATTACAACAATTTTAAACTAATTACACCTACTCTAAGCCCCCTAATAAAATAACAAAGCCCCCCAAAATAAAAAAATGCCCTACCCTATTCTAAATTACTAAAGTTCAAAGCTCTTTTACCTTACCAGCCCTGAACAGGGCCCTTTGCGGGGCATGCCCCAAGAAATTCAGCTCTTTTGCCTGTAAAAAAAAACATACAATACCCCCCCCCCAACATTACAATCCACCACCCACATACCCCTAATCTAACCCAAACCCCCCTTAAATAAACCTAACACTAAGCCCCTGAAGATTATCCTACCTTGTCTTCACCATACCAGGTTCACCAATCGGTCCAGAAGAGCTCCTCCGATGTCCTGATCCAAGCCCAAGCGGGGGGCTGAAGAGGTCCATGATCCGGCTGAAGTCTTCATCCAAGCGGGCCAGAAGAGGTCTTCCATCCGATTGAAGTCTTCATCCAAGCGGCATCCATCCGGAGCGAAGCGGCAGCATCCTGAAGACCTCCACCGCGGAACATCCATCCTGGCCGACGACTGAACGACGAATGACGGTTCCTTTAAATGACGTCATCCAAGATGGCGTCCCTCGAATTCCGATTGGCTGATATGATTCTATCAGCCAATCGGAATTAAGGTAGGAATATTCTGATTGGCTGATGGAATCAGCCAATCAGAATCAAGTTCAATCCGATTGGCTGATCCAATCAGCCAATCAGATTGAGCTTGCATTCTATTGGCTGATCGGAACAGCCAATAGAATGCGAGCTCAATCTGATTGGCTGATCGGATCAGCCAATCGGATTGAACTTGATTCTGATTGGCTGATTCCATCAGCCAATCAGAATATTCCTACCTTAATTCCGATTGGCTGATAGACTCCTATCAGCCAATCGGAATTCGAGGGACGCCATCTTGGATGACGTCATTTAAAGGAACCGTCATTCGACTTTCAGTCGTCGGCCAGGATGGATGTTCCGCGGTGGAGGTCTTCAGGATGCTGCCGCTTCGCTCCGGATGGATGCCGCTTGGATGAAGACTTCAATCGGATGGAAGACCTCTTCTGGCCCGCTTGGATGAAGACTTCAGCCGGATCATGGACCTCTTCAGCCCCCCGCTTGGGCTTGGATCAGGACATCGGAGGAGCTCTTCTGGACCGATCGGTGAACCTGGTATGGTGAAGACAAGGTAGGATGATCTTCAGGGGCTTAGTGTTAGGTTTATTTAAGGGGGGTTTGGGTTAGATTAGGGGTATGTGGGTGGTGGGTTGTAATGTTGGGGGGGTATTGTATGTTTTTTTTTACAGGCAAAAGAGCTGAATTTCTTGGGGCATGCCCCGCAAAGGGCCCTGTTCAGGGCTGGTAAGGTAAAAGAGCTTTGAACTTTAGTAATTTAGAATAGGGTAGGGCATTTTTTTTTATTTTGGGGGGCTTTGTTATTTTATTAGGGGGCTTAGAGTAGGTGTAATTAGTTTAAAATTGTTGTAATATTTTTCTTATGTTTGTAAATATTTTTTTATTTTTTGTAACTTAGTTCTTTTTTATTTTTTGTACTTTAGCTAGTTTATTTAATTGTATTTATTTGTAGCAATTGTATTTAATTAATTTATTGATAGTGTAGTGTTAGGTTAATTGTAGGTAATTGTAGGTAGTTTATTTAATTAATTTATTGATAGTCTAGTGTTAGGTTTATTTGTAACTTAGGTTAGGATTTCTTTTACAGGTAAATTTGTAATTATTTTAACTATTTTAGCTATTAAATAGTTCTTAACTATTTAATAGCTATTTTACCTGGTTAAAATAAATACAAAGTTACCTGTAAAATAAATATAAATCCTAAAATAGCTATAATATAATTATAATTTATATTGTAGCTATATTAGGATTTATTTTACAGGTAAGTATTTAGCTTTAAATTGGAATAATTTATTTAATAAGAGTTAATTAATTTCGTTAGATTTAAATTATATTTAACTTAGGGGAGTGTTAGTATTAGGGTTAGACTTAGCTTTAGGGGTTAATACATTTATTAGAATAGCGGCGAGATTCGGTCGGCAGATTAGGGGTTAATAATTGAAGTTAGGTGTCGGCGATGTTAGGGAGGGCAGATTAGGGGTTAATACTATTTCTTATAGGGTTAGTGAGGCGGATTAGGGGTTAATAACTTTATTATAGTAGCGCTCAGGTCCGGTCGGCAGATTAGGGGTTAATAAGTGTAGGCAGGTGGAGGCGATGTTGAGGGGGGCAGATTAGGGGTTAATAAATATAATATAGGGGTCGGCGGTGTTAGGGGCAGCAGATTAGGGGTACATAAGGATAATGTAGGTGGCGGCGCTTTGCGGTCGGCAGATTAGGGGTTAATAAGTGTAGGCAGGTGGAGGCGACATTGAGGGGGGCAGATTAGGGGTTAATAAATATAATACAGGGGTCGGCGGTGTTAGGGGCAGCAGATTAGGGGTACATAAGGATAACGTAGGTGGCGGTCGGCAGATTAGGGGTTAAAAAAAAAATTTAGAGTGTCGGCGATGTGGGGGGACCTCGGTTTAGGGGTACATAGGTAGTTTATGGGTGTTAGTGTACTTTAGAGCACAGTAGTTAAGAGCTTTATAAACCGGCGTTAGCCCAGAAAGCTCTTAACTACTGACTTTTTTCCTGCGGCTGGAGTTTTGTCGTTAGATGTCTAACGCTCACTTCAGAAACGACTCTAAATACCGGAGTTAGAAAAATCCCATTGAAAAGATAGGATACGCAATTTACGTAAGGGGATCTGCGGTATGGAAAAGTCGCAGCTGGAAAGTGAGCGTTAGACCCTATTTTGAGTGACTCCAAATACCGGCGGTAGCCTAAAACCAGCGTTAGGAGCCTCTAACGCTGGTTTTCACGGCTAACGCCAAACTCTAAATCTAGGCCTAAGTGACTATCCACCTCCCTCTGGCTTTAATGGGAAATGGTGAATATAAACAAATCTAACCCCCTGAGGAAAGATATTGAAGCTAGAACTAATATGATAAGAAAAAATATAAAAAGTAAAAAAAAAAGTTACCAAGTATAAAAATTAAAACTATGGATGCAGAAGGAAATAAGGGAAACAATATATAATGAAATTATTTTTTGGATGTAGGAAAAGGAAGAAACTAAATAAATTAAGGAGAGGCTGTAGGGCATAGGTGGCAATCAAGAGGTGAAAGAGAAAGAAAATGAGGTTTGAGAAAAAGGAAATAATAGGTACAAAAAGGGGCAATAGTTTTCTAAGTGAGAAAGACTTACAATATATGAATGCCATAAATAATTTAGGTGAAGAATCCTGCTTGACAAGAAATCACTAATAGGGGCATATGTATCAAGCTCCGAATGGAGCTTGATGCCGCATGTTTCTGGCGAGCCTGCAGGCTTGCCAGAAACAGCAGTTATGAAGCAGCGGTCACAAAGACCGCTGCTCCATAACCTGTCCGCCTGCTCTGAGCAGACGGACAGACATCGCTGGAAATCAATCCGATCAAGTACGATCGGGTTGATTGACACCCTCCTGCTGGCGGCCCATTGGCTTGCGAGTCTGCAGGGGTCGGCGTTGCACCAGCAGCTCTTGTGAGCTGCTGGTGCAATGCTGAATACGGTGAGCGTATTGCTCGCCGTATTCAGCGATGTCTGTCGGACCTGATCCGCACTGTCAGATCAGGTCCAACAGACATTGATAACTAGAGGCCTAAGTCTTCTTATGAATGTTGTAAACTCCATGTAAACAGTGGAAAATGGTGCCCATATAGTTCACATGATATACAAACCTATTTCTACATTCTATATCTCCATTCTACCACCTATAGTCCAATGACAATTGTATCCTGGTATTTGTTTATAACAAAAAGAAATAGAGCTTATCTGTAAAAAAAACCAAAAAAAAGTAAGTTTACGAAAAGAGAACTTTATGCCTGAGAAAATGGGCATGACTATAGTCAATACAAATTCAGATAAAAAATCCCATAAAACAATTTAATAAATAAAATGAATGTAATGTTGAATGTGAAAAGAGAAAATATTCAAGGAAAAATTAGGAAATATGTAACATTAGGAAAGCGAGTTTAATTATCTACAAGTAGCCAAACAGAAAATCAGGATCTTTTAACACCACCCCAAAGTGCTCAGTCAGTCGCTGGGAGGGCCTTCCTTTGCAAAATAGATTTGATATATCATTTAAATAAAAATATGTAAATATGTCACGTTTCAATGGATTTTAGGCACTGAAATTATTAAAAATTAAGCTATATATTGTACTGCACATATTTAAAGGGACATTCCAAACTGAAATGCTCATAGATGAGTTACATCATTAAAAAGTTATATATTTACAATATACACATGACTTGGAGCAAGGATTAAATAGTGACATCTCTATTTTTGCAGATGATACTAAGTTAAGTAAGGTCATTAGGTCAGAGCAGGATGAACTCTCTTTACAAAGGGATTTGCTAAAATTAGAACTATGGGCAAGTGAATGGAAAATGAGATTTAATACGGAAAAATGCAAGGTTCTACATTTTGGAAGTAAAAATAAGCAGGCTACGTATTTTTTAAATGGGACAAGACTTAGCCAAACACAGGAGGAAAGGGATTTGGGAGTAGTAATAGATAACAAGCTAAAGATGAGTGCACAATGCAGGGCAGCGGCTTCAAAGGCTAATAAGATACTAGCATGTATTAAAAGAGGCATTGATTCAAGAGAGGAAAGCATAATTCTGTCATTATATAAAGCCCTGGTAAGACCTCACCTTGAGTTTGGAGTGCAGTTCTGGGGACCGACTGCTTATAAAGATATTGCAGAACTAGAAAAAGTTCAGAGAAGGGCTACAAAGCTAATAAGGGGATTGGAGAAATTAACCTATGAGGAGAGGCTAGCCAAACTGGGTCTGTTCTCTTTAGAAAAAAGGTGCTTGAGAGGTGACATGATTACTTTATATAAATATATTCAAGGCCCATATACAGAAATGGCAGAAGCTCTGTTTATTCCAAGAAAATTGTTTCTGACAAGAGGTCATAATTTAAGGTTGGAGGAAAGGAGATTTAATCTCCTGCAACAGAAACGTTTTTTCACTGTAAGAGCAATAAAATTGTGGAACTCATTACCAAAGGATGTAGTGAATGCCAATACCATTGATACATTTAAAAATAGTCTGGATAAATTTCTGTATATAAACAAAATTCATGGATATGATTGCTAGTATTAAATGGGTCACCTTTTAATGGGGTTATTTAAGCTTAACTGGAGCTTTTTGTAAGTATTTTAGATTTGTATAGGTTGAACTCGATGGACTTCAGTCTTTTTTCAACCTTATCTACTATGTTACTATGTTACTATGTTACATATATTAGCAAAAATGCTACTATAAAAAGTAAAAATGACTTTTTTAGTCTTAACATTTTTCTCTGCACGTGCATGTGAAGCAAAACTAGATATTCTCAGTGCACCAGCATTTTAAATACTGCAGCTGCTCAGAGCACCAGTGGGGGCTTGTATTATATCAGCAATTAACACATTGAGGCCGATTTATTAAGCAGCGGATGCTGCTTATTCCGTGCGAGCCTTCTGGCTCACCGAAAACAGGAGTTACGAAGCAACAGTCGAAGTCGCTGCTCCTTAACTCATCCGCCACCTCTGAGGGGGAGGACTGCAATATCTGATACGATTGGGATGATTGAAACCCCCTGCTAGCTGCTGATTGTGCAGGGGGCGGTATTGCACAAGCATTGCACAAGAAATGCTTCTGCAATGTTAAATACCGACAGCGTATGCTGCCTGCATTTAGCGATGCAGGGCGGACATGATTTGCTATAGATATATCTACCCCATTGAGTCATTACCACATGACATAAGCACCTTAGGCTCTCTGAGCAAGTGCTCTACTCAAAATGCTGGTGCACCGCACGGCACATACTATAATACTCTCTTGAAACAGCTATAGCTTTTACTAGAAGCATTTTTGCTAATACATGTTATTGCAAAAATGTTTCTATTCAAAAGTGAAATGCATCCATGTCCATTCTAATTTTGTCTGGAATGTCCCTTTAACTACCTTAGCATGTATGTGCAATCATCCCCATAACGTACCTAAAGCAAAAATGAACAAATATATAACATCTTTATATTTTGATTGAACTACATATACAAGTAACATGTTATGTTGCCTGTTATAACATAGATAAAGCAGGTTAGTATGATCAACCTAATTATGTTTTAACAGTTAAATCCTTAAAATCCTGTTTGTTAATAGTTCTTAAGTCTGAAGCTGCTAAAAAACAGTCTAATAGGCTAATTTGCTACATGGAGTTTCAGTGGATCGAAGTGACTTTCCAGAAAACCCACATCTTCTTCAATCTGTGAATTAGTTGAAGAAAAATATAGATTTCTTGCAAAAGCTACAAACAGTTCCAGCAAATTGGTTTTTTAACCAATTCATTTGTCTGTAATAATAAATAAAGTGATTGCATATACTAACAACGAGCAAGAAAAGATCCTAGCGCTCTGTGTACTAATGTCTCCTGTTTGCTGCTTTTAATACCAAATACTTCAAAGTGCTGAAACTTTACTTTAAACGTATTTTGCAATCATACTGTAAAATATTTACACAACAGCTTTTTAAACTATCAGAATTTTATTCCTTGCAATAATACCTGAAATTTGTAGCTATTTTATTTTCTCACGTAGGTTCTGATGATCAGAAAAGTGAAAGCATGAAGAACAAAAATCTTTAGTATATTTTTTAGACCTTGTATTATAATGTCCTTCCTTCACATCCAAAGCCCTGCATAGAGAAATAAGCAGTTCTCAAGCTAATATTTGCATTTCTATGGTACTATAGAAATAGAAAAAAAAAATACATTTCATTGATCATTTGAAAGGATAGGAAAGACAAAATTAAACGTGCATGATTCACATAGAGCATGTAATTTCAAGACACTTTTAAATTCACTTCTATTTTCAAATGTGCTTCGTTCTCATACGGCTAGATTTGGAGTTTTGTCGGTAACGACCCGCGTAGCTAACGCCGGCTTTTTTCTGGCCGCACCATAAAAATAACTCTGGTATTGAGAGTCCACAAAAAGGCTGCGTTAGGCTCCAAAAAAGGAGCGTAGAGCATTTTTAACGCAGCTTCAACTCTCGATACCAGAGTTGCTTACGCAAGCGGCCAGCCTCAAAAATGTGCTTGTGCACGATTCCCCCATAGGAAACAATGGGGCTGTTTGAGCTGAAAAAAAACCTAACACCTGCAAAAAAGCCGCGTTCATCTCCTAACGCAGCCCCATTGTTTGCTATGGGGAAACACTTCCTACGTCTGCACCTAACACCCTAACATGTACCCCGAGTCTAAACACCCCTAGCCTTACACTTATTAACCCCTAATCTGCCGCCCCCGCTATCGCTGACCCCTGCATATTATTTTTAACCCCTAATCAGCCGCTCCGTAAACCGCCGCTACCTACATTATCCTTATGTACCCCTAATCTGCTGCCCCTAACACCGCCGACCCCTATATTATATTTATTAACCCCTAATCTGCCCTCCTCAACGTCGCCTCCACCTGCCTACACTTATTAACCCCTAATCTGCCGAGCGGACCTGAGCGCTACTATAATAAAGTTATTAACCCCTAATCCGCATCACTAACCCTATAATAAATAGTATTAACCCCTAATCTGCCCTCCCTAACATCGCCGACACCTAACTTCAAACATTAACCCCTAATCTGCCGACCGGAGCTCACCGCTATTCTAATAAATGTATTAACCCCTAAAGCTAAGTCTAACCCTAACACTAACACCCCCCTAAATTAAATATAATTTTAATCTAACGAAATGAATTAACTCTTATTAAATAAATTATTCCTATTTAAAGCTAAATACTTACCTGTAAAATAAATCCTAATATAGCTACAATATAAATTATAATTACATTGTAGCTATTTTAGGATTAATATTTATTTTACAGGCAACTTTGTAATTATTTTAACCAGGTACAATAGCTATTAAATAGTTAAGAACTTTTTAATAGTTACCTAGTTAAAATAATAACAAAATTACCTGTAAAATAAATCCTAACCTAAGTTACAATTAAACCTAACACTATACTATCATTAAATTAATTAAATAAAATACCTACAATTACCTACAATTAAACCTAACGCTACACTATCAATAAATAAATTAAATACAATTCCTACAAATAACTACAATGAAATAAACTAACTAAAGTACAAAAAATAAAAAAGAACTAAGTTACAAAAAATAAAAAAATATTTACAAACATAAGAAAAATATTACAACAATTTTAAACTAATTACACCTACTCTAAGCCCCCTAATAAAATAACAAAGACCCCCAAAATAACAAAATGCCCTACCCTATTCTAAATTACTACATTTCAAAGCTCTTTTACCTTACCAGCCCTGAACAGGGCCCTTTGCGGGGCATGCCCCAAGAAATTCAGCTCTTTTGCCTGTAAAAAAAAACATACAATACCCCCCCAACATTACAACCCACCACCCACATACCCCTAATCTAACCCAAACCCCCCTTAAATAAACCTAACACTAAGCCCCTGAAGATCTTCCTACCTTGTCTTCACCCTACCAGGTTCACCGATCCGTCCTGAAGAGCTCCTCCGATGTCCTGATCCAAGCCCAAGCGGGGGGCTGAAGAGGTCCATGATCCGGCTGAAGTCTTCATCCAAGCGGGAGCTGAAGAGGTCCATGATCCGGATGAAGTCTTCATCCAAGCGGGAGCTGAAGAGGTCCATGATCCGGATGAAGTCTTCTATAAACGGCATCTTCAATCTTCTTTCTTCCGGATCCATCTTGCAGACCTCCGACGTGGAACATCCTCTTCTCCCGACGCCTACTAGCCGAATGACGGTTCCTTTAAGGGACGTTATCCAAGATGGCGTCCCTCGAATTCCGATTGGCTGATAGGATTCTATCAGCCAATCGGAATTAAGGTAGGAATATTCTGATTGGCTGATGGAATCAGCTAATCAGAATCAAGTTCAATCCGATTGGCTGATTCGATCAGCCAATCAGATTGAGCTTGCATTCTATTGGCTGTTCCGATCAGCCAATAGAATGCGAGCTCAATCTGATTGGCTGATTGGATCAGCCAATCGGATTGATCTTGATTCTGATTGGCTGATTCCATCAGCCAATCAGAATATTCCTACCTTAATTCCGATTGGCTGATAGAATCCTATCAGCCAATCGGAATTCGAGGGACGCCATCTTGGATGACGTCCCTTAAAGGAACCGTCATTCGGCTAGTAGGCGTCGGGAGAAAAGGATGTTCCGCGTCGGAGGTCTGCAAGATGGATCCGGAAGAAAGAAGATCGAAGATGCCGTTGATAGAAGACTTCATCCAGATCATGGAACTCTTCAGCTCCCACTTGGATAAAGACTTCAGCCGGATCATGGACCTCTTCAGCCCCCCGCTTGGGCTTGGATCAGGACATCGGAGGAGCTCTTCAGGACGGATCGGTGAACCTGGTAGGGTGAAGACAAGGTAGGAAGATCTTCAGGGGCTTAGTGTTAGGTTTATTTAAGGGGGGTTTGGGTTAGATTAGGGGTATGTGGGTGGTGGGTTGTAATGTTGGGGGGGGGTATTGTATGTTTTTTTTTACAGGCAAAAGAGCTGAATTTCTTGGGGCATGCCCCGCAAAGGGCCCTGTTCAGGGCTGGTAAGGTAAAAGAGCTTTGAACTTTTTAAATTTAGAATAGGGTAGGGCATTTTGTTATTTTGGGGGTCTTTGTTATTTTATTAGGGGGCTTAGAGTAGGTGTAATTAGTTTAAAATTGTTGTAATATTTTTCTTATGTTTGTAAATATTTTTTTATTTTTTGTAACTTAGTTCTTTTTTATTTTTTGTACTTTAGCTAGTTTATTTCATTGTAGTTATTTGTAGGTATTTAATTTATTTATTGATAGTGTAGTGTTAGGTTTAATTGTAGATAATTGTAGGTATTTTATTTAATTAATTTATTGATAGTGTAGTGGTAGGTTTAATTGTAGATAATTATAGGTATTTTATTTAATTAATTTATTGATAGTGTAGTGGTAGGTTTAATTGTAACTTAGTTTAGGATTTGTTTTACAGGTAAATTTGTAATTATTTTAACTATTTTAGCTATTAAATAGTTCTTAACTATTAAATAGCTATTGTACCTGGTTAAAAAAATTACAAAGTTGCCTGTAAAATAAATATTAATCCTAAAATAGCTACAATGTAATTATTCGTTATATTGTAGCTATATTAGGGTTTATTTTACAGGTAAGTATTTAGCTTTAAATAGGAATAATTTATTTAATAAGAGTTAATTAATTTCGTTAGATTAAAATTATATTTAATTTAGGGGGGTGTTAGTGTTAGGGTTAGACTTAGCTTTAGGGGTTAATACATTTATTAGAATAGCGGTGAGCTCCGGTCGGCAGATTAGGGGTTAATAATTGAAGTTAGGTGTTGGTGATGTTAGGGAGGGCAGATTAGGGGTTAATACTATTTATTATAGGGTTAGTGAGGCGGATAAGGGTTAATAACTTTATAATAGTAGCGGTGCGGTCCGCTCAGCAGATTAGGGGTTAATAAGTGTAGGCAGGTGGAGGCGACGTTGTGGGGGGCAGATTAGGGGTTAATAAATATAATATAGGGGTCGGCGGTGTTAGGGGCAGCAGATTAGGGGTACATAGCTATAATGTAGGTGGCGGCACTTTGCGGTAGGCAGATTAGGGGTTAATAAATATAATACAGGGGTCGGCGGTGTTAGGGGCAGCAGATTAGGGGTACATAAGTATAACATAGGTGGCGGTCAGCAGATTAGGGGTTAAAAAATTTAATCGAGTGGCGGCGATGTGGGGGGCCTCGGTTTAGGGGTACATAGGTAGTTTATGGGTGTTAGTGTACTTTAGAGTACAGTAGTTAAGAGCTTTATGAACCGGCGTTAGCCCAGAAAGCTCTTAACTACTGACTTTTTTCCTGCGGCTGGAGTTTTGTCGTTACTTCACTTCAGACACGACTCTAAATACCGGAGTTAGAAAGATCCCATTGAAAAGATAGGATACGCAATTGACGTAAGGGGATCTGCGGTATGGAAAAGTCGCGGCTGAAAAGTGAGCGTTAGACCCTATTTTGAGTGACTCCAAATACCGGAGTTAGCCTAAAACCAGCGTTAGGAGCCTCTAACGCTGGTTTTCACGGCTAACGCCAAACTCCAAATCTAGGCCTTAGTATCCCTTGTTAAAAAATGAATACACACATATCATACACTAGTGGGAGCTGCTGCTAATTGGTGCCTACACACATTTGTCTCTTGTGATTGGATAACTAGATGTGTTCAGCTAGCTGCCTGTAGTGTAATGATGTCCCTTCAGCAATTGATAACAAAAGAATGACGCAAATTTGATAATATAAGTAATTTGCAAATGTTTGTAAAATTGTATGTTCTATCTAAATCATAAAAAAAAATTGTGGTTTACTATCCCTTTAATTTTGAATTTTATGTCCCTAGACAGTATGTCCAAACAATGAATTTCAGCAATTGTTGCCTAAATATGTTTGCTTCTATACTAAAGGAATTGAGAATTTCTCTTAATTAAAATGCAGGAAACACATTTGCAACCCAGCAGCCCACCAATGTTAATTTAAAGCACTAGCTAATTTTAAAAGTCAGTGTTTTATAAACACATTCATTATCCAGAACTGTATACCTACAGCTGGACTACCTGCCACTTGTTTGATCCCCCTCTACTACAACTAATTAACTTTTCCATTGCAATTAACCCTTTGACTTACAGTAAACATCATTCTTCAATCAATTAACTCAAGTAACCTCCCCACCCAAAAGACCATCACACTTATGGGTACCCACTCTTTCATTGTAGCAGTCTAAAATTATTTTCTTTCTTTTTGGTTGAAGACATGGTTTTGAATCAGCACCTCAAAAGGGAGCTCTTTGAACTGGAGTGAGATCCTGGTCCTCAGGCCTCATTCATTTCTGGTGACTTGACTGTAAAATTGAACAAAGGAGGGGGGCGGAGCCTGACCAAGCTCCAAGATGGATGTGTGAGTCTGGAGCTCCGGGCAGTTAACGAAGCAAAAGGTGGAAAAGAGCCATATTAAACTGCCTTTATCCTACATATACACGGTAACACACTAAGGGACTGCAGGAGACCTCGGATCTGACCGCAATTTTGCAGAGCTATGTGAATCACCATGGTTGCTTGATTGAGGCCAACTTTTGCACCGGAGTTGAGACCTTACTAGCGGTAATGCCGCGAACACCCGGGAGAACAACAGAGGACATAATTTACCCGACACTCAGCTAATACTATGCTCCAGAGACCTCTAAATACAATCTGGCTGAGAGGAGAGGAATAGCAATGACAGCAGTGACTCTAAACTACTAACGGCTGCCTCCCCATCTTAATGGCACACCACTGTAAATAAATCAGTACACTTGCTGCTCCTTAATCCCCTCATAATGAAAAGCACTTATAAAGCCACAAAGTCTGCAGACACATGGAGGGAAATATTTATCCTTATAACGCAACTTTTACCCTCAATTTTAATCTTCCATGCTGATCCTTTTCCACAGAGGTGGCGATTTTTTCTTCGGGCTTCTAAGATGCTGTAATTGCAACGGACAGCATAGCTAACGATAAGTGCAGGGGTACTCTGTAATATAAAAATACATTCTATAAAGGCAGTCTTTCTACTATTAACTCTACATCTGAGCCTCATTGAGCAGAGATAGAAAATATATACTGACACTGAGAGAGTTGATAGGAAGACTAACCTTGCTAATATTGGGCTACCAAGACCATATCTCGCATAGCCCAGATATTTCTCTACTTTTGGCACCTGTGGGGCGAGAGAGGGAGAAGAGAGTGACAATCTTAGGGTCTGTGGAAAGCCTCTGTTTAGATCAACATGTCAGCCAGAAAACTGAATAAACTGGGAGACAAAGGCTCCAAATCCACAAATGTGGAATCTTTTTTCAGAGCTAATAAATCTAGGAAACACACAGATATAGTGGAAATGGATGGGGAAGATGAAGCTGACTCAGAATCATTGACACGAAATCCGCAGGCAGACCAAACTTTGGCGACGAAGGCTGATCTACAACAACTTGTGTCCAAATAGGACATCTCAATGAATTTCGAGAAACTTTGGAATAAGATTGACAATCTCCACTTATCTATAACAGCCAGTCTAAAGGATATAAAAAATGATATAGGTGAAATGGGGAATCGAGTACAGACACTTGAAAACAACGAAGAGGCTCTCATGGATGACCTTTCTATGATCTTACAATCTTTATCCTCTCAGCAACAAACATTCTCTGACCTCCAGGAGAAGATGGAGGACATGGAGAATCGGACAAGAAGGAGAAACATTCGCCTTAAGGGGATCCCAGAAACCATTGGGGCAAAAGAACTTCCTACCTACCACCAACAACTCTTTAGCTCCATCACTGGAGGAACAGAGGGAGGAGAATTTCAGATTGAGCATGCTCACAAAGCACTCAGTGCGCGACCCAAAGATGATCGCCCTCCAAGAGACGTCGTTAAATTCCTATGGTTTCCTGAGAAAGAAAGAATCTTGACGCCAGCCTGTCTAAACCCTACATTTAAATTTCAAGAAACATAGTCCAGTTCTATCAGGATCTGTGTGTCAGAACATTGCAACGCCACAACTCCCTCCGACCTCTTAGCTCCCTACTAAGTAAAAATCAGATTGTGTACCGCTGGGGCTTCCCTTTTGCCCTACAGGTGCGAGAGGGGAGAGTCTTCACCATAACAGATGTGGAAGAGATCCCAACCATCTGTAACACTCTGGGACTGGGAACTCCGGAGTTACCCTCACATCTACAATCCGCTAGTAGTTCCGACAAGATGGAGTCAAGAAAGGCCAACCTAAGATCCAATTGGACAAAGGTCACGAAAAAGAAACTCAAGTCATGAGGTCCTGTGTCTGTTTGCTAATTGGATCTTTGGTGCACAATTTAATACTAACTGATAATTACCTGATTTTCTCTCTGACTACTAAGTCAGATTTGGTTGGAGCCAACATCAGTGGACACTTAGATGTGATGACCTAAAACTGATCCTTCACCATATACCCCTTCATTGCTGGAACTGGTTTGGGTAATAGATTTAGTCTCTACCTAACCCCCTTATTCTTTTTTCCCACTTGTCTTATTTCATACCAACATTTTTTTCAACATCAGACTAAGGTAACTCCCATTTCAGATAATCTTTTTCTCTGGTTGCCTTCCCACCTACCTCCCTCTCCTTTTCTTTCCCTCCTTTACCTTATGCCTTCTCCTCTGCTAGATCTACATTTCCCACCTACTTTTTACATTATATTTCTACTCTTTACACTCCCCCTCGCTGATACATTCAGTTTGAATTTATGTTAAACCAAAATGTTTTTTTATTGTTGTTCAAATTTACTGTTGCATGGTTATGTCAAGATGTATCACTTACTTACCTACTCAATAAGAATATAGCCAAAAGTAAGGAGTATTGACTTAAACACCAAAGTTACAATTATAGAATCCTAGTCATGCCTAGTGGTATAAAATGTTTCCACAATTATGCAAACAAGCTAGCCTGGATATGCTTTATATTCTTTAGAACCCTATACTATACTTTTAGTAAATCTCGATGACGGGCCCACTACTCTCACATAATGTGAGAGGTTTCAATTCAGACATTAAAATGTGAACTGCCCTCACCCAATACAAACGCCATCATGCAAACATCTTATATCTACAAGAAACTAATTTCACAAGCTCTATTATTCCAAAATACTGGACCAGAGAATTCCCACAACACTACCATGCCATCTCAGATACAAAGAAAAGAGGAGTCTCCATATAGATACATTCCTTGCTACAGTTTATACACAAAAAAACTATTGCTGATAGAGAAGGCAGGTACATTTTAGTTTTTGATCAGTTACAGGGAATGGATATTCTCTTTTGCAATATTTGTGCCCGAATGAAGGCCAACACACATTTATTTGCAACGGTATACACCTATTAATAGGCTGGTCTAGGATGAGAATACTTTTACCTGGAGACTTCAACATAGACATTCAAGCCTTTAGATATAAGTAAGATATAAGTAGCAGATACTACCCAAAAAAAACGGAGGTTGGGTTCAATAGCGAAGGACGTCATTGACTTGCTGTTGCCCCTTTTTCTCATAGACACATGGAAGACGCTACATTGTGTAACAACAGACACCACTTTTTATTCAACTTCACACAACATATACTCCAAAATAGATTATATTTTCATAAGTCCACTGCTACAGCTGGTTCTTAGATCAACTGACATAATCCCCTGTGTGGTCAGATAATTCCATATTATTAGTTCAATTGGGAAACCTAAGAGACCCAAACAGAATACAAGCCTGGACATATGACTCATTATGCCTCAAAAATCGGGACACTAACTTACTAAAAGCTATTTTAGAATACTGGCAGATTAACCTAGACACAACAAACAATCCAGTTTCTGTCTGGGCAGCTCACAATATGGTGGTTAGGGGCATCCTTATCAAAGAGAAGTCGATACTTAATAAAAAGATTTACACACATATTACACAACTGCAAAATTATATAATAGTTCTGGAAAAGGAACATACAAGTACTCAGTCTAAACAAGCCTTCCAGAAACTTCAAAATAAAAAACAAATTTTAGCTTCATACTTTAACAAACACTCTATAAAATTAGCTCACAGTCTAAAAACAAACTACTTTGTTTACGCTAATAAGCCGGACAGATACCTAGCTAAGAAAATTAGAGACACCTACCAATCCCTCTCAATTCCTTTAATACAGAGCCCATAAGGTATTAACACATTTAACACACGTAGTGGATACGTTTGCACACTATTACAACGCCTTATATGATGGCAAGAAAGTAGTTCACACAGAAGAAACACAGAAAATACTGCGTTCCTTCCTAGAAAAGACTATCAAGCTTCCAGAATAGCCTAAATCTCTGGTTTCAGCAGAAAAGACAAGAATATAATATGGCCCGCATTAGAAGTTAATATGGGAGACTTGAGTTCACCAGAAGATGTAGTATGGAATGGAGTTGAGGCAATAGAAGGGCTTGACAAATGTTCCAATATTACTAAGCTTTCAAAACAACAATGGAAAACAATTACCAAAAATAATGCACTCATGCCCACCCACTCATTGATAATTCCACTAAAATACTTGATCCATAAAGACTATAGGCCTCTTCTACAAAAATGAGAAAATAAGGGATTGTACTCATGGTGGACGTACACATTCATAAAACCCCTATGACTTACAACCAGATAAAACAGAAACTTGACCCTCTTCCTGTAAAATGGTTCCTATACTTACAGATCATGACAGTCCTTCGCAAATTCATCTCAAATATTGTATCCTTCACACTAAACACTCTAAAACAAATTTGTACCTCTCACACTAGACCAAAACATATGACGTCTCACATCTATATCGCTATACAGTACAATCTGCCTCAACCAGAGGTAAACAACCCTTGCTACTTTTTTTTTTTTAAATTTTCTTTTTATTAAAGCTTTTTTTCTTTTCTCTTGATAACATAACAACAGGAAAAAAGAAACCATACAATTTACAAAGACAGAAAAAAAAAAAAAACAGTTGTACATCAATCAAGAGTACGGTTCAAAATTAAAATTCAAGAATATTTACATTAGTTCTCCTTCTTTCGATTCCAACCTAACTTAGAACCGATATACATTTCTTTGGTGCACTTAAACAAAAAACTTCCTTTGTTTCATATAAGAAAACTTTCAGGGTTTGTATGTGGAGGGCTGGCGCCGGGGGTGGCATGGGGAAAAAAAAAAAAAAAAAAAAAAAAAAAAAAAAAGGAAAAAAATCTTTATTATTGTTATTATAATTATAATTATAGATATAGTTATAGTTATAGCGGGGGAGATCTAATCCATCTAGCTAGTTCGCCCAGCTAGTGGGAAAGTTACCATTAAGGATGTTTAGTTGAAAGAAAATAGATTGCTTAAATGGAAAAACCGTTTGTTTTTGAACTCCCGTTGACATTATTTGGATAACCCTGGTCCACTTGGCAAAAAAAGATTCTATCTGTTTTTCGTTCCAGATCTGGATATTATATTGGTCTATTATTATTTGTGTTTCTATACGCTTGGAAAACTCAGTCATACTGGGAGCTACCGAAGCTTTCCATTTTTCCAATATTAATATCCGCCCGATCATAATAACAGTATTAATTAAGTGAGTATTCCTATACTTTTCTCCTGGCTTTACCAAGACAACAATCTGTTGGAGCTTTAATAATATCGGTGTATCCATAAATTTATTAAGCCAAAAATTGATTTTGGACCAAAACTGTCTTATCTTTGGGCACCACCAGAAGCAGTGGAGTAAATCTGCGCTATCTGAGCTACATTTGGGACATAAATTACTGGTTGTGTACCATCCTGCCAGTTTTTTTGGGGTAATGTAGATCATATTAATCAATTTAAAATGTGATTCTTTGCAGGCATTAGAAGTTTTCGTTTTTTTTGCCAGTAAAAAGCTTGCTTGAATATTTTCCATAGACACCCCAGGGAGCAGGCTACTCCATTTATTGGATATTGCGTTCATAGCTTGGTAACCCACGTGACAAATAAGGGTATCGTAGAAATTAGTAATTGCGAAATTACCTTTTGCGTAAGCTTTAATATTATCTGCTAAATTACCTAATTCCCAATCTGGGTTATATTTAGTTTTAATCGTCTGAAGGAAATGTCTAAGTTGGAGGTATGCGAAAAATTCAGATTGGGTGATTCCAAACTCTCTAGTAATCTGGCAGAAGGGTTTAATATGGCCAGTTGAGATATCAATTAATTGGACAAGATATATTAATCCTTGATTCTTCCATTTTGAAAAGATGGATCGACCCAGTCCTACAATGAATTCTGGATTTCCTGTGATCGTTAAATAGTTGGATACGTATGGTATTACATTAATCTGTAAACATGTTCTGTGCCAGGCGCGAATAATATTGCCAAAAGTTATCATATTACAGATATTAGCTGGTAATTTAGTTGGGCAACAGTGTAAGATCGCATTTAATGTGAATGGCGAAACCAGATCCGATTCTATTTCTAATGAAGTCAAATATTCTTTTTGGGTGATCCAATCTACTGCGTACTTGAACAAAGATACCCAGTTGTAATATTGAATATTTGGAAATGCCATTCCAGCCATACTTTTGCGCATGGCCAGTTTCTGCATGGATAGTCGTGGTCGTTTGCCTTGCCATATAAAGACAGAACAAACCCGGTTAAACGCATTTAGATCTTTCCGAGATAATAAGAGGGGGAGATTTTGTAACAGGTATAGTAGTTTAGGGAATAAAACAGTTTTAATTAGAGCCACTCGTGCAGAGAGAGATAAGGGTAATTTCATACACTGTTCTAGTTTTTTTTTCCCATATTCAAAGAAATCAGGGAAGTTTAGTGCATACCAGCATGCAGGGTCTGCACTAAGAACGATACCTAAATATTTTATATTTTTAACTTCTTTGAAGGGATGGCTTCTTATACTATATGGGGTCTTCGCGATCCATAATAACTCTGATTTAGAGGTATTTATCTTATACCCTGAAATGGAGCTGTAAATGTCTATAATGCTTATTAGTTGAGGTATACTCTGTGTTGTATTATTAAGAAAGATAAGCAGGTCATCTGCATACAGAAGGAGAGTCATACTATTCTTCCCCAGACATATCCCTTTAAGTTCCTGTCTTAGCAGGATCGCTAGGGGTTCCAAAGAGAGGTTAAAGAGGAGGGGCGATAGCGGGCACCCTTGTCTAGTGCCTCTGTTTAGCTTGAATCTATCCGACAGTTCATCATTAATAATTAGAGACGAGAAAGGATTCCTATAAATATTAAGAATGAATTGTTGGAATTGTCCTGTAAGACCAAATTTTGTCAGAGAAGTAAATAAGTGGTCCCAGGTGATCGAGTCGAATGCCTTCTCGGCATCGACTGTAAGGATTGCTGCATCGTTTCTTGAGTGGATTTTTTTTGAGTGGGTTTTATTTCGGTACCAGTCCAGCAAGATTGTAACTTTCCGCATGCTCTTCATTGAGCTACGGCCTGTCATAAATCCCACTTGGTCAGTATGAATTAGAGAATCAAGATATTTTTGTAATCTCTTCGCTAAGATAGATGTTATTAGTTTATAATCTACATTAAGTAGAGAGATGGGGCGATAAGAAGAGGGATTTTCAACATCTTTATCTTTTTTCAGGATCAGAGCTATATTTGAAGCTGCAAAGTTACTGGAGCAATCTTTTCCATTCTGGTAATACTCATTAAACAACTTAAACAAAATTGGACTTACTTGCTCTTGGAGCATTTTATAAAATTCAGAGGGAAGAAAATCGGGCCCTGGCGCTTTGCTTAGCTTAGAGTTTTTAATACTTGCATTAATTTCATCCATGGAAATGGGTTGATTAATATTATTTATTTGCTCCAGAGTTAGTTTTGGGGTTTTGATGTTCTGCCAGAATATTTCTTTATTTTCGAAGTGGACCTCCCTTTCTGCATATAGGTTTTGATAAAACTGATGGAAAACTTTTTTAATGTCAGAGTTGTTAGTGAATCTTTGCTTGTTAAGTTGGACTGCCATTATCCTATTATTTGAATTT
The DNA here is from genome assembly GCF_027579735.1 of Bombina bombina. Taxonomy (NCBI): domain Eukaryota; kingdom Metazoa; phylum Chordata; class Amphibia; order Anura; family Bombinatoridae; genus Bombina; species Bombina bombina. Next base: position 241,325,860 of record NC_069504.1, on the reverse strand, counting down.
TTCTTAGTAAGACGTGCAAGATACTTCGCTGAGTGTCCTGAAAAACCCCCATATAATGCTTTCTGCCTCAGTTCTATATTTACTGTTTGTTGCTTTAAGAATAAATCTCTCTCTGCTTTGGCCTTAATGTACTTATCCCAATTTTGATCACTAACTGCTGAAATATATGTCCTAAAGCTATTCTTAAGAGCATTAGCTAATTGATACTCCCTCTGCTTATTCTTACGCTTCCATTTACACATGTACGCCTTTATTTCCCCTCTAAAAAAACATTTGGCAGTCTCCCAAAAGATCTCTGTTTTATTTATATATGCTTTATTAAAACTGTAAAACTCCGTCCATTTGGACTGTAACCAGTTCTTAAATTTAATATTATGGACCCAATATTTAGGAAAAAAAAATTTGGAAAACTTATTTGGTTCCTTCTTAAGATTAGATTTAATAATCAATGTTAAGATGGCATGGTCCGAGATGACTATGTCTGCAATGTCTGCTACTATATTTAGTCCACATATTTTGTCTGAAACCAAGAACAGATCGATTCTCGAAAATGTTTTGTGACTTTTCGACTCACAGGTAAACATTCTCAAATCCGGGTTTTGTAGACGCCAGATATCTTTGAGATCCAGAGAGTTACAAAAATTTCGCAGCAATCTATTTTCACAAGTTTTGTTACCTTGCTGTCCTTTATCAAATCTATCAAGCTTAGAATCTGGAACCATATTGAAATCCCCCGCCACAATTATATTTTCATTGGAAAATTTAAAAAGTTTTCCACGCAGGTTATCCCAGAATTCCCAATCAGTAGAATTGGGACCATATACATTACATAAAATAAGAGCTGAATTATTAGTTTCTATTTTGATTATTTGAAATCTGCCGTCACTATCTTTCTCATCATGGACAACCTTATAACTCAGATTTTTATTGATTAAAATTGCAACCCCTCTCTTTCTCTGGGCGCATGGAGTAGCAATAACTTCACCTACCCATTGAATTTTTAATTTAGCTAGTTCTGGGGCTTTAAGATGGGTCTCTTGTAAGCAAAGAATATCGGGTTTTAATTTCCCAGCCTGTCTAATAATGGATTTTCTTTTACTGGGGGAGGTTATCCCTCCCACATTCCATGACAGGATTTTTATATCAGAGCCTGGCATATGTTATACAAAGGAGCCACATAGCATCCCTCCAAGACCATAAACAGGGCAAGGAGAAAAAAAAAAAAAAAAAAAAAAAAAAAAGGCTGATCTGCCCCCCCCCCCCCCCGCGCCAGACAACTCCCAGAAAAAGGATAGGCACAAAAAGAATAAAAAAATTAAAAGAGGACCAAACACAGTCAAAGCAAAACATTTTAAATACAATATCTCTTAAGCATAATTATACTAAGACCATACATTAGGTAATCTTATTTTCTGTTAAAAAACATTGAGCTTCCTTAGGGTCTTTTAGTGTCTTGACTTCACCATTTAACATCACTGCAATTTTTGCTGGGTACAGCAGTCTGGCATTATAATTAGCCTGTATGAGTTTTGAACAAAATGGGGACATTTCCTTGCGTTTACCTAAAGTTTCTATAGAAAAATCTGAAAATAAAAGAATCTTGTGTTGGTCTATTGTCAGTGGGTATTTCTTTCTATAACATCTGAAAAGATTAACCTTATCTTGAAAATACGCTACTTTAACTATCACAGCTCTTGGTCTCGAGTTTCCATCTTTACTCAAGCGTGTAGGCCCTACTCTGTGCGCACGCTCAATTCTAATTGGGCTGTTGTTTGGGCAATTTAGTATCTCAGGAAGCATAGTAGAGGCAAAAGCAATTAGATCTTGATACTTATCAGATTCTGGTAACCCAATTATCCTAAAATTATTACGGCGAGCGCGATCCTCTATCTCCTCGACTTTAGTCTGTAACTCGTCTAACTTATTTTGGTGTGATATAGTAAGATGGTCTTGCTTATTAACCCTGTCTTCCAAATCTGAGATCCTGTTTTCTGCTTCTTCAAGCCTAGTGTGAAACTGCCTTACCTCATTGGTTAATGTGGTTATCTCTATCTTTAATGAATCAAACTGTGGATTAATAATTCCAGCTATTTGGCTGAGTAGATTGGGTGAGTCAGGGTTTAAAACTGTGTTATGTGAAGCATCCTGTGAGATGCTAGTGTCATTTTGTCTAGTGTTTTTTTTTTCTTTGTGTTTAGGTGGCATTATCGGGGAATTTGCCTTAGAGTGTGATACAAATCTTTCCATGTGATATAGTGGTGTGGGGGAAAACTTAGAGGGGGAAAAAAAAAAAAAAAGGAAGAAGAGAAAAACAAACAGAAAAAAAAAAACAGAAAAGGAAAAAGAAGTGAAAAAAGTAAAAAGAAAAAACAAACGTGCTCAAGTGATTCAGCCCTTGTTCCTTTCCAATTTGCTGCTATCTAAATTCTGCTTAAGTTCTATTACCACAGTGTAGCAACAAGAAAATATAAAGGGAAAAGAAGAGAAGATTTTTTTTTTTTTTCCAGTTCCTCACGTGTTGTTACTGAGAATACTAGCTTGACACTGCAGTATGGGGTAGACAGATACACACTTTAAAGGGAACCGAGGTCAGTAAATTATATGTTAACAAAGTAACAAAGTAATTATCCCATTATTGCAAACATAAGCATATCTTAGGATCCCTTACACTCTTTAGGGGATACTTTCTTTTGCGCTTAACCAACTACCATAATTAGTTACAGTTTTCTATAGCCTTCCTGCACCAGTTAATTGCCAGCACTCTGATATTTATAATCTATGCAATGCTTGTAACTGACAACAGCAAACCATATACTGAAAGGCAACACATTTAATTAAACAGATAGAATTAGTTTCTCCTAATCAGGAGTCTTTTCCTTTTGTTGCAAGGTTTCTAGCAGGTAAAACGTTCCTAGTATTTAAGGTGTTAGTCTTATTCCTTGGCACGCCAAGCGAGATACATAGTAGTAATACTTTTCCTTTAAGCTTGGATATTCTCAAATGGCAATACAGCTTGGAGGTAACAGCTTAAACCTCTACTTGCAAATTTTTTAAGTATGTCCAAGCGCCTGTACTATTAGTACTGCTGAAAACGTGTTTGGCGGGGTAAGGGAAAAAGCTGAGGCCCCAGATACAGGCACCACATGGAAGTCAGGCTATTAAATATAAGCAGGTTCAGAGTCATACAAGCATTTCAGGTGACTTTAGATACATAATAGTAATACTTCTCCTTTAAGTTTGGATATTCTCCAATGGCAATACAACTTGGAGGTAACAGCTTAAACCTCTACTTGCAAATTTTTTAAGTATGTCCAAGCGCCTGTACTTTTAGCACTGCTGAAAACGTGTTTGGCGGGATAAGGGAGAAAGCTGAGGCCCCAGATACAGGCACCACATGAAAGTCAGGCTATTAAATATAAGCAGGTTCAGAGTCATACAAGCATTTCAGGTGACTTTTTAGGCGATGTTTAGCCAATACAGTAAATACTTGCGGTTAGGACCTCCGCTATCGTATACTCCTGGGCCTGATTGCTGCTCTCCTAAGACGTACACCTTTTGTCACACCGGACACCTCCAGGAAGTAGTCGGAACTTCAAGACAGCAGTTTCAGCATTGACACCTTTCTTTTACTTCTACCACCAGCGAATTATGCACTCCTTGCGCGCGCTGGTGGCTAGCAGGGTGATTCCTGTAGATTCTGCTCTTGGATCCGCCGGCAACCAGGACCGGGACCAAGCAAGAAGGAGGCTCTAGCCGACAGAGCAAATTCGGCCTTACGGTGACTTCCACGGTGCCAGCTCCACGTCCGGGCTCAGGGATCCCACTCCGCTAGGATAGCAGTCTCCGCTAGCAACGGCAAGGCAAGCACCGGTCGGTAGCGTTGTATCACTGCGCCACACACACCTGCGCACAGAGCGGCGCCTTCACACGCCAGCTCCTCCCAACAGGAAGTCAACCCTTGCTACTTAGATGGGAAACAGACATAGGTGAAGAGAAGGACATTGATAAATGGGATGAAATATTTTTTAACTGCTCTAAAGGTTTACTTAGCGCAGATATGAGGGAAAATTGTATCAAGACATCGTTTAGATGGTACCTCACCCCTATGAAAACAGTACACATAATAAAAGGGGGAACTAGGAATTGCTACAGAGGATGCAATACAATAGAAACCTATCTCCATATGTGGTGGGATGTCCCAGTGTCCATACTATTTGAGTAGACTTATCCAAATTATTAAGTACTATATTAGATGAACAAATCTCCCTTACCATCTCACATGCCTTGTTGAATGAAAGGATCTCAAGGTTTAACTCTCACATAAACACTTTCATACGAATCATTTGTACCACTGCAAAAATTAGTATTGCAAAAGATTGGAAGGCGGGTGTTCCTACATGGGAGGAAATTACAAATAAAATTGACTAGATATATACAATGTTTGAAACCGTAGCATATATCCAAAATACAACAGAATCATTCTAGAAAGTTGTGGTACTACTGGATACTCAATAAGGATAAGTTGCAGAATTAATTTGTAGTGATCAGAGAAATAGACAGCTCTGCATGAGCATTTAGGGAATATTTACTTCCATAAGAATTAAAGGTAAACATTCTCATAAGTACCAAAATGTAAGTAAGTGGAATAATAATTAATTAGACTAGAAAAGAAATACATCAAGACAAAGGGGTACATTTATCATGGTTCATACATGCATGTGTATGTATATACAGATTTGCGGCCACTCGGCCGCTAGCAGGGGATGTCAATCAACCCGATCGTATTTGATCGGGCTGATTGCTGTCCGCCACCTCAGAAGTGGCGGACGAGTTAAGGAGCAGTGGTCTTAGGACCGCTGCTTCTTAACTTGTGCTTCAGTCGGAACTGAAGTGGAGTGTGTCAGATGCAGCATCCGCTGCTTCATAAATTGACCCCAAAATGTTGGGTTTTTTAGTTACAGTTTTATTGGTTTTACATTTCAATTTCTGTCTTTATTGAATGAAAATTTTGTTTTAAACATGTTCTCTCCAAACCTGATAACTTCCTGTTGTAAACGACCTAGAATGCCAATTAATGGACAGGCTGGGGAAAAAGTTCACACTTTGGCATTCTAACAGTGCACAAAAGGTAATCAGCCTTTGAAATGTATAGTCAGGAATTACATGATCGGAACGATGTCTTTGTAGGAAAAAGAACAGTCATGCTAACTCGAATATTGTTTAATTTGTGAATTGTACTATGTATATTGCACCACGAAATGTATTGTTTATTGGGAAAAAAAATGTTTTAATAAAAAATATTTCAACCTAAAAATGAACAAAGGCCTAAGAGTGCCAATGTATTATCTTGCTCAACTGGAAGATTAGTCATGGGAACATCCTTTTACTATCTCCTAAGGAAGCGCTTAGATAATGTGAAGGCTGTAAAAGCAATGTTTCATAGTATTTCATAGGTAAAAAAAATCACACAGAATAATCTTAGTTTTGTCTAAAACTGAATAGTTGTTTTTTTATGTACTATTAAAGCCCCGGGCATGGTGTGTGTGTGTATGCCTGTGTATGTATATACAGTATATAAATATAGGTGTGCAGATGTGTGTGTGTATATATATATATATATATATATATATATATATATATATATGTGTGTGTGTGTGTGTATATATATATATATATATATATACAGTATATACAGGGAGTGCAGAATTATTAGGCAAATTAGTATTTTGACCACATCATCCTCTTTATGCATGGTGTCTTACTCCAAGCTGTATAGGCTCGAAAGCCTACTACCAATTAAGCATATTAGGTGATGTGCATCTCTGTAATGAGAAGGGGTGTGGTCTAATGACATCAACACCCTATATCAGGTGTGCATAATTATTAGGCAACTTCCTTTCCTTTGGCAAAATGGGTCAAAAGAAGGACTTGACAGGCTCAGAAAAGTAAAAAATAGTGAGATATCTTGCAGAGGGATGCAGCACTCTTAAAATTGCAAAGCTTCTGAAGCGTGATCATCGAACAATCAAGCGTTTCATTCAAAATAGTCAACAGGGTCGCAAGAAGCGTGTGGAAAAACCAAGGCGCAAAATAACTGCCCATGAACTGAGAAAAGTCAAGCGTGCAGCTGCCAAGATGCCACTTGCCACCAGTTTGGCCATATTTCAGAGCTGCAACATCACTGGAGTGCCCAAAAGCACAAGGTGTGCAATACTCAGAGACATGGCCAAGGTAAGAAAGGCTGAAAGACGACCACCACTGAACAAGACACACAAGCTGAAACGTCAAGACTGGGCCAAGAAATATCTCAAGACTGATTTTTCTAAGGTTTTATGGACTGATGAAATGAGAGTGAGTCTTGATGGGCCAGATGGATGGGCCCGTGGCTGGATTGGTAAAGGGCAGAGAGCTCCAGTCCGACTCAGACGCCAGCAAGGTGGAGGTGGAGTACTGGTTTGGGCTGGTATCATCAAAGATGAGCTTGTGGGGCCTTTTCGGGTTGAGTATGGAGTCAAGCTCAACTCCCAGTCCTACTGCCAGTTTCTGGAAGACACCTTCTTCAAGCAGTGGTACAGGAAGAAGTCTGCATCCTTAAAGAAAAACATGATTTTCATGCAGGACAATGCTCCATCACACGCGTCCAAGTACTCCACAGCGTGGCTGGCAAGAAAGGGTATAAAAGAAGAAAATCTAATGACATGGCCTCCTTGTTCACCTGATCTGAACCCCATTGAGAACCTGTGGTCCATCATCAAATGTGAGATTTACAAGGAGGGAAAACAGTACACCTCTCTGAACAGTGTATGGGAGGCTGTGGTTGCTGCTGCACGCAATGTTGATGGTGAACAGATCAAAACACTGACAGAATCCATGGATGGCAGGCTTTTGAGTGTCCTTGAGAAGAAAGGTGGCTATATTGGTCACTGATTTGTTTTTGTTTTGTTTTTGAATGTCAGAAATGTATATTTGTGAATGTTGAGATGTTATATTGGTTTCACTGTTAAAAATAAATAATTGAAATTGTTTTTTTGTTAAGTTGCCTAATAATTATGCACAGTAATAGTCACCTGCACACACAGATATCCCTCTAAAATAGCTATAACTAAAAACAAACTAAAAACTACTTCCAAAACTATTCAGCTTTGATATTAATGAGTTTTTTGGGTTCATTGAGAACATGGTTGTTGTTCAATAATAAAATTAATCCTCAAAAATACAACTTGCCTAATAATTCTGCACTCCCTGTATATATATGTGTGTGTGTGTTTGCGTGTGCATATGTGTGTGTGTATCTATAAATATATGTGTGAATATGCATGTGTATGTATATACATTATATAAATATAGGTGTGCAGATGTGTGTGTATGTATATATATATATATATATATTATATATTAATGGCACCTGCTTGAACTTGTTATCAGTATAAAAGACACCTGTCCACAATCTCAAACAGTCACACTCCAAACTCAACTATGGTGAAGACCAAAGAGCTGTCGAAGGACACCAGAAACAAAATTGTAGACCTGCACCAGGCTGGGAAGACTGAATCTGCAATAGGCAAGCAGCTTGGTGTGAAGAAATCAACTGTGGTAGCAATAATTAGAAAATGCAAGACATACAAGACCACTGATAATCTCCCTCGATCTGGGGCTCCACGCAAGACCCCGTGGGGTCAAAATGATCACAAGAACGGTGAGCAAACATCCCAGAACCACACGGGGGGACCTAGTGAATGACCTGCAGAGAGCTGGGACCAACGTAACAAAGGCTACCATCAGTAACATACTACGCTGCCAGGGACTCAGATCCTGCAGTGCCAGACGTGTCCCCCTGCTTAAGCCAGTACATGTCCGGGCCCATCTGAAGTATGCTAGAGAGCATTTGGATGATCCAGAAGCGGATTGGGAGAATGTCATATGGTCAGATGAAACCAAAGTAGAACTGTTTGGTAGAAACACAACTCGGAGAGAGAACTCTGAGTTCTAATCAAAGAACACCATACCTACTGTGAAGCATGGGGGTGGCAACATCATGCTTTGGGGCTGTTTTTCTGCAAAGGGAACAGGACGACTGATCTGTGTACATGAAAGAATGAATGGGGCCATGTATCGTGAGATTTTGAGTGCAAACCTCCTTCCATCAGCAAGGGCATTGAAGATGAAACGTGGCTGTGTCTTTCAGCATGACAATGATCCCAAACACACCGCCCGGGCAACTAAGGAGTTGCTTCGTAAGACGCATTTCAAGGTTCTGGAGTGGCCTAGCCAGTCTCCAGATCTCAACCCCATAGAAAACCTTTGGAGGGAGTTGAAAGTCTGTGTTGTCCCGCGACAGCCCCAAAACATCACTGCTCTAGAGGAGATCTGCATGCAGGAATGGGCCAACATACCAGCAACAGTGTGTGACAACCTTGTGAAGACTTACAGAAAACCTTTGACCTCTGTCATTGCCAACAAAGGATATATAACAAAGTATTGAGATTAACTTTTGATATTGACCAAATAATTATTTTCCACCATAATTTGCAAATAAATTCTTTCCAAATTAGACAATGTGATTGTCTGGATGTGTTTCCACATTTTGTCTCTGATAGTTGAGGTATACCTATGATGAAAATTACAGGCCTCTCTCATCTTCTTAAATGGGAGAACTTGCACAATTGGTGGCTGACTAAATACTTTTTTTACCCCACTGTATATGTATGTATGTATATATATATATATATATATATATATATATATATATATATATATATATTTATATATATATATTTATATATATAGGTGTGCATATGTGTGTGTATCTTTAAATATATGCGTGAATATAAATATATATGTATATACAGTATATAAATATAGGTGTGTATATATGTGCGTGCATGTGTGTGTTGATATTTGTGCATTCACGTGCTTGTATGTGTAGTAACTGACTGTTTAATGCTTATCACAATTGTGCTGATAACTGCTATAAGTAGACAATATTCAAATAAATACTTTCAGGTATTTCACTGTAGGTGACAGCTTATACAGAGAATAGAGCACCTAATGAGGCAGCAAAGCTGTGCAAGAATAATTAGTTAAAACGCTGACCCCAGTCTTAGCATACTAAGGAAGATGCCCATAAAATGATGTTTACTATTAAGAAAATATATCCAGCCATGTACAATACTGATTGTGTACACATCCAAGACCACACAATGACAAGTAGCATACGTGACAAAAGCAAGGGAAAGAAGCACGCAACACAAAGGCGCTGAAGAGAGAGCGTGACACACTCAAACAATGTCACAGTGAGAAAGAAGCTATAATGATGCCTAAAACTAACAAGAAATCAACAGGAGTTTTATTTGTGCAATGTTTGCTACTGGCCAGCTGTAAAGCAAATATAAAAAACTATAAGAACACAGGAAAACATACTTCTCATACTATTGTCTGTTAGGTTATTTTTGGTTATCATGCTCAATTCAGCCACTTCTGGAAACCTAATATGAAAAAAAGAAAAACCTGCATTGAATTTCCCTATTTGGTTAGTTTAGCTGTTCACTGCCGGTCATGTGACTGTTATCGAATAATCAAACATCTCTAAATCATGAGAAATAAATATCTATCAGCTACAGCTAATTACTAATTCTGCTAACTGCATAACAGTTATGCTTCTTAAAGATTGCTCCAGTAAAAGTCATTAGCATATACAGAGGATACTGAGATATACCACTGGAAGTGTTTACACTATCATGAGATTACTAGGGTACACTCTAAAAGGGTTAAATAAAAGCACTTAAAAAAAATATTTTATATTAATAATAATATTTCAATAACGCACATTGAATATAGCAATTCTTCATGTGTGCTAGCGCAAATGAGTTAGTCCTAAATTGCAAACCCTAATGCGCAGTAGGCATATTTTACATTCCAATGTTCTTCACATAGAAAATAATGTACTTTTTATTATTAAATATACCTGTATATTTCTATATATTATATTTCTATATATATCTACAGGGAGTGCAGAATTATTAGGCAAGTTGTATTTTTGAGGATTAATTTTATTATTGAACAACAACCATGTTCTCAATGAACCCAAAAAACTCATTAATATCAAAGCTGAATAGTTATGGAAGTAGTTTTTAGTTTGTTTTTAGTTATAGCTATTTTAGGGGAATATCTGTGTGTGCAGGTGACTATTACTGTGCATAATTATTAGGCAACTTAACAAAAAACAAATATATAACCATTTCAATTATTTATTTTTACCAGTGAAACCAATATAACATCTCAACATTCACAAATATACATTTCTGACATTCAAAAACAAAACAAAAACAAATCAGTGACCAATATAGCCACCTTTCTTTGCAAGGACACTCAAAAGCCTGTCATCCATGGATTCTGTCAGTGTTTTGATCTGTTCACCATCAACATTGCGTGCAGCAGCAACCACAGCCTCCCAGACACTGTTCAGAGAGGTGTACTGTTTTCCCTCCTTGTAAATCTCACATTTGATGATGGACCACAGGTTCTCAATGGGGTTCAGATCAGGTGAACAAGGAGGCCATGTCATTAGATTTTCTTCTTTTATACCCTTTCTTGCCAGCCACACTGTGGAGTACTTGGACGCGTGTGATGGAGCATTGTCCTGCATGAAAATCATGTTTTTCTTGAAGGATGCAGACTTCTTTCTGTACTACTGCTTGAAGAAGGTGTCTTCCAGAAACTGGCAGTAGGACTGGGAGTTGAGCTTGACTCGATCCTCAACCCGAAAAGGCCCCACAAGCTCATCTTTGATGATACCAGCCCAAACCAGTACTCCACCTCCACCTTGCTGGCGTCTGAGTCGGACTGGAGCTCTCTGCCCTTTACCAGTCCAGCCACGGGCCCATCCATCTGGCCCATCAAGACTCACTCTCATTTCATCAGTCCATAAAACCTTAGAAAAATCAGTCTTGAGATATTTCTTGGGCCAGTCTTGACGTTTCAGCTTGTGTGTCTTGTTCAGTGGTGGTCGTCTTTCAGCCTTTCTTACCTTGGCCATGTCTCTGAGTATTGCACACCTTGTGCTTTTGGGCACTCCAGTGATGTTGCAGCTCTGAAATATGGCCAAACTGGTGGCAAGTGGCATCTTGGCAGCTGCACGCTTGACTTTTCTCAGTTCATGGGCAGTTATTTTGCGCCTTGGTTTTTCCACACGCTTCTTGCGACCCTGTTGACTATTTTGATTGAAACGCTTGATTGTTCGATGATCACGCTTCAGAAGCTTTGCAATTTTAAGAGTGCTGCATCCCTCTGCAAGATATCTCACTATTTTTGACTTTTCTGAGCCTGTCAAGTCCTTCTTTTGACCCATTTTGCCAAAGGAAAGGAAGTTGCCTAATAATTATGCACACCTGATATAGGGTGTTGATGTCATTAGACCACACCCTTTCTCATTACAGAGATGCACATCACCTAATATGCTTAATTGGTAGTAGGCTTTCGAGCCTATACAGCTTGGAGTAAGACAACATGCATAAAGAGGATGATGTGGTCAAAATACTCATTTGCCTAATAATTCTGCACTCCCTGTATATATATCTGATAATGTTCACGTAAAAGCTTCCACATTTTCTCTCTTGTAATGTCCATTCTCTCATCTTAGGGGACTTCAACATACCAGTTGGCAATCCTAATATGCCTGCTGCCTCTAAATTTCTATCCCTTACCATCTCATTTGGACAACATCTCCAACCCACTGTGAAGGCAACTCAATTGACCTGGTCTTCACCAATCTCTGTGCCATTTCAAACTTTTCTAACTTTCCTCTCTCTGATCGCCATCTACTAACTTCCGCTCAACTAAATCCTCTACTCTCCAACATTTCATCCCTCTCTTGCCTAAAACTTATGGCCTTTCAGTATTACTCAGCACTAAAATCAACACTTGACAAAGCTGCACCCTCCACTGTACATCATTCACTCAATGACAACCGTGGCACACCAAACGGACACGATATCTTCAGCGATGTTCACAGGCTGCTGAACGGAGTGGAGGAAATCACACAGCAGTACTTTATCACAAATCCTTGACATTGTATACCCTTATCTCTTCCCAGCACTACGGAATTTGCGGTGCTATACAAATAAATGATAATAATAATAATATGCATTTACAATAAAAAGTCCATTATGTACAGTACATATACAGTTAAACACATAAATACATATATGCATACACATACATATATGTTTGTGCGAGAGTGGGGTGTTTTTTTCTACTTTTTTTTCCATTGAATTCTATGGGAGAATACGTGAATGCTCACGCGATATTCTAACTTTAGGTTTTTGCACTAGTCCGGTTACCGCTAGAGCAAAAACAGTTTACTTTCACCTCTTAATACCTGCGCAACCGAACTTGCACAAAATTCTTAATTCTAGCTCAATTAATGCTCCAGCCAAAGTGCAAAATACTGCTCCACTTGTAATCTAGCGAAAATGCATTTTATAAGCATAGTATTACAGTTATTCCACATCTCCTTCTAGTAATGGGTGCCACCATTTGAAATGTATCTTTCACTGCATTCCAGTGCTGTGTTGTTGCAACTCTCCTTCAGATACCCACAATGAAATGTTGATTCCAAAATGGTAGCTCCCATAATTAAAGGGATGTGCATAAAATGTATTTAGTTTTTACTGTTTCTTTAATAATTTTCAGTCTATAATGTTCATATTTCATTGTTTGTTGTGTCATGATGTCAAATATCTCAGTGTAAGAAAAATGCTTTGTAACTCTTCTGCAGAAAAACATCAGACAATTAAGTATCAGTGTTTGTCCGAGACCTAGCCAATGTCTCCTGTGAGTTGCTGATGAGTTGTAGGCTTCATGATTACAGAGCACTACAAGGTAGCTTTTACCCTGTGAGGTTTAGAAGATACTGATCATTACTTCCTTATTCACATCGTTCTATATGGTAGTTTACTAAGTTGATAGTTGTCATTTCTATGTCCTCTTCTAGCCCCTCACAACACTAATTATATGCAAACAATTCAAATTTAAACTGCATAAGTTCCAAGCTTTAATCAGAAAGATAAGTGGACCCTTGAATCTCTATTTTTCCTTCTGTAGAAGTTACTCCTAGTGGTTAAGCCTCCTGGGACTCTGTGACTTCCTTTGATAAAACTTCAAAAACAAGGCAGTGCTCCTGAATCTGGCCTGAAAACATACTGCTGTTAGAGTATTTGATATAAATCTAGCTAAATAACAAAGAATGCAAATGTGCAAAATATCATCATGTTCAGTTTGCTGTAGTGGGAAGAAAAAATATTAGGATAGATTTCTGACTTTCTTTTCTCTACACATTTGCAGAAAAAAAGAAAATATTTATTAACTATGGATAAAACTTCCAGTCTGTAGTCTGCATAAGTATAATCTAAAGTATTGGTTGTGGAACTATGTGAAATAGTTTATTTTTCCATAATTTATTAATAAATATGGTTAATACAATGATCGCAAATAGTCCTGGCTAACCCTTGTTGAACAATAGATAATATATTTCCCTAGAAGCATAGTGCATGGCTTAGATTGGTCTAGATTATACTTCTATAGAATAGGACATTTTACCATGAAGCAAAAGTAGTTACCCTGGGACAAAGATTCCACTGTGTGAAGGAAAACTTCAGCCTAATTTAAGTTCAGTACCCTGGATAGCGCTTGCTTACTGGTGGCTACATTTAACTACCAATAAGCAAGCACAACCCAGGTTCAGAACCAAAAATGGGCCGGCTCCTAAGCTTAACATACCTGCTTTTTAAATAAAGATAGCAAGAGAACGAAGAAATAATGATAATGATTTGAACAGTCAATAGGATTTCAGTAGTTTTCATACTATTGGCTGATTCGAAAATTTCAGCCAATAGGAATGCAAGGTACCCCAAATAAAAAAAGGGGTATTCAAGGATCCTCCACGCTGGTTGGTTCTGCGGTCGTCGGTCCTGTTCCGCGGTCACCTCTGCTCCGTGCGGCCTTCGCCCTGGATGAAGATAGAAGAGGTCCCCGAGCTGGATGATAAAGAGCTGATCGCTTTTTAGGGCAATGCCCTACAAAAGGCCCTTTTAAGGGCTATTGTTAGTTTAGTCTTAGATTAGGGGGTGTTTTTATTTTGGGGGGCTTTTTTATTTTTATAGGGGTATTAGTTTAGGTTTACATTTTTTTATTTTTAATATTTTAGTTTATTTTTTCTGTAATTTTAGACTTTTTTATTTTTTGTAATTTTAGATTTATTTATTTTAAAGGGCCATTATACGCTATTTTTTTATTTGCATAAATGTTTTGTAGATGATCTATTTATAAAGCCAATAAAGTTTTTTGTTTTTTTTTAAATGTATAATTTTGCTTATTTTTAAATAACATTGCTCTGATTTTCAGACTCCTAACCAAGCCCCAAAGTTTTATTTGAATACCGTCAGCTACCTTCTCCAGCTTGCTCCTGTTTGTGTAAAGGGTCTTTTCATATGCAAAAGAAGGGGGAGGCGGGAGTGTCTTATTTCCCACTTGCAGTGGGCTTTCCAACTGCCTTTTCAACAGAGCTAAACTGAAAGTACGTTTTTAAACAGGTTTATACTGGATTTTTATATCAGTATCTGTGCATCTTATTCTTTATAGTAGTGTCTATTACATGCAGTTATATGAAAATGAGTGTACACTCCCTTTAATATAATCTAAGGTTTTATTTTTAAAGTAATGTTTTGGCATTTTTATTTTAATTGTAACTTATTATTTTTTATTTTATGTCATGGGGGATAATTAAAGGGGTTTTAGGTTAGGGGGCTTAGTGATTACATAAGTTATTTGCGTTGGGGGATGGCGGATTAGGGGTTAATGGTTTAAATAGGTAGATTGCGTTGTGGGGGATGGCGGATTAGGGGTTAATAGTTTAAATAGGTAGATTAAGATGTGGGGGATGGCGGATTAGGGGTTAATAGTTTAAATAGGTACTTTGCGAGGTTAATACATTTTATTGTTAGTTGCGATGTGGTAGAATGGCAGTTTAGAGGTTAATACATTTTATTGTTAGTTGCGATGTTGTGGAATGGCGGTTTAGAGTTTAATAACTTTTATTGTTAGTTACAATATGTGGGGATTGCAGTTTAGGGGTTAATACATTTATTATAAATTGCGATGGGGGGGGTGGCAGATAGAGGGGTTTGGACGTGTCGGGTACTCAGGTTTATTTTTGGGAGGCAGGTTAGATTTCAATGGGAAAAATATCTCAAAAAGCTAATTGTTTCCTATTTTACACCTAGTTGAGCTGGATGTAATTTTTGTTAATGTATCGGCAGCCTCTAACAGTGTATTAATGGTTTGCGCAGTCATTGGAAACCTGGTATTATTTATAGATTAGCAGCTTCTGATACTGATACTTTGTATGGGACACAAAAATGATTTCGGCAGCCAGAGTCAGTTTGTTGAAATTGAGTTATAACGGGCCGTTGGAAGCAGTCGTTGAACGATATTGCTTCCGACAGCATATTTAATGGTTTGTGAGCGCATGCAAACCTAATTGCGGCTCAATGGAAATTAGCACTAAGTGGTTACATTTGTTAATTGGAATTGCTATGAAATCAATAAAAACACACAAACTCCGGCTGGTTAATTATATTTCTATGAGAACTTTTCTGCTACTGTCCAAAATATTTAATATCATGAAAATAGTTTTGAAAACCAGCTTTGTAGATGTGTCAGCCAAATGAAACTTATGAGATTTACGGTATATTGTACACGGAAATATCACATTCAAACCTCATGGCAGAAATCTTTCTTTCCACTGCATTCATGTATGGAAATCATATTTTATGAAATGTGAAAATGTCGTGTTATGACTTCTAAAAAATTCTTCAATTAAGGGAAAACGATAATATTTCTTGACATCTTTTTTCCTCCATAATTCCAGTTTATAAAAAATAATATATCTATTCTGTAAAGAAAAAATACTTACTGTATAATTATGTTTTAGAGATATTATCTTTTTGTATGCTTTGTTCACAATGTCTGCGAAGAGATTCAGTATAGCTTCGGGCAAAACAGATATTTTATGCAGTATTATATTTTGAACAAGATGACTACACACTATAATGCTTTTCACAGAAAGGGGTGGATCTCATTTTGACCCTAGAATATCCCTAAAGGCAAACAGGAACAGTGTTCAAAGATGTGATTCAGAACAAAGAGCCCTTTGTTTAACTTGGACTGGCTGCTCAAATGGGTTTCCTACCCTGACCTCAAAGAAAACATAAGAAGTCCTTTTTAATTATCACTGGTAAAGAGGAAAGCCAGGAAAGTCACGTTGCATCTCGCTGAGAGCTCATTTACATGAAATAATTAAAAAAAACAACTTGAAAAAAAGAGTTTATATTTTAATAAGATTGCAGTATTGTGAAACCTAATGTTTCACTATTTCTTTCATTAAAATGTGTATTATTTGCGTCATAAAATTAGCTATTGTTCTAAATGTGTGCTAACATAATTGAATATGATTTTTTAAAGTAATATGTTTGTGCAGATATTTATCATTAGAGTTATTCCTACTAGAAGCTTTGGACACAACCATAATTGACTAAAGAATTTTTTCTTTTGGGCAGAGGAAAATAAATAAATAAATAAAATGCAAAAATAATAATATCAGTGGCAGCAGCAGAAAACAGTTGCTTGTTTTTTATATAAACTGTGATTTATTTTAAAGATGTGGCTTACTGTCTGCAAAATACTCAAGTAGGTGCTTATGCTTAAATATAACAAAACTACAAGAGAGAGCATTTTTTGTCTCTTGCCCCCGCCCCCTTCATTCAAGCACCCATGGACACATCACAATACAATTGTAATTTTTTTGCAACTGAGCTTGTACGTACTATAGAAAACTGAGCTTGTACCTACTAGAAACTATAGGCAATCACAAAACTTTTACCAGGTTGGTGAGTAACGTCACTTTCTTCTTTGCGCATGTGCTTGGTTTTCTAAATCCTGGATGCCTACATAGAGAGTGGGTGGGACCACTATCGACGTCACACATTGCCTAGACCCAGAAAATCTATGGAGGAGGATCAAGGCGCAGTAGGAAGCATAATATAAAATATAATTAAAAAAAAAATTCTGATTAAATTATAAATAAAAAACTTAGCGACTATACTATATTGAACAAATGCTACCTACAGAAGTGATCAAGAAGCCTCAACTTTACAATCATTTTAAATGCTTCAATGGTTTCTGGAGAACAATCTTTAAGTTTATACTTTTAGGAAATATTGTGCAGACTTGCTGGGCCTATGACTCTTATCTATCGTCAATATGTTCAATATCTATGATTTTTTACAATTTTGTACTTTTCTAGTGAGACTTGTGATATAGGGGCCGATTTATCAAATGACGGCGGACATGATTTGCTGTAGCAAATCATGTCCCCCCGACTTCGCTAAATGCAGACAACATACGCTATCGGCATTTAACATTGCACAAGCATTTCTGGTGAAATGCTTGTGCAATGCCGCCCCCTGCACATTTGCAGCCACATTTGGCCGCTAGCAGGGAGTGTCAATCATCCTGATCGGATGATTTGAACAGCCAATAGGATTTTAGTAGCTCTCATCCTATTGACTGTTTTGAACAGCCAATAGGATTTTAGAAGCTCTCATCCTATTGGCTGATTTGAATTTGAAGTTTCATTGTACGGCGGGGACCGTATGAAGAGGACGCTCCACGCTGGATGTCTTCGCCGCTCTGCGTGGCCGGGATAAAGATAGAAGACGCACCTGCGATGGATAAAGATGTCGCCGCCTGGATGAAGACTTCTCACCGCCTGGATGTCCAGACTTCAGCAACTGTGAGTAGATATTCTGGGGTTAGTGTTAGGTATTTTTTTTATTCTTTGGGTTTTTTTTCAGATATGGGTTTGAGCTAAATGCCCTTTTAAGGGCAATGAAAAAGAGCTGAATGTCCTTTTAAAGGCAATATCCATACAAATGCCCCTTTAGGGCAATGGGTAGCTTAGGTTTTTTTTAGAGTTAGGTTTTTTATTCTGGGGGGTTGGTTGGGTAGTAGGTTTTACTGTTGGGAGGACTTTGTATTTTTTTTACAGGTAAAAGAGCTGTTTAATTTAGGACAATGCCCTACAAACGGCCCTTTTAATGGGTATTTTGGTAGTTTATTGTAGGTTGGGGGGGTTATTTGGGGGGGACCTTTTTATTTTTATAGGGCTATTAGATTAGGTGTCATTGTTTTTATTATTTTTTGTAAGCTTAGTGTTTTTTATTTTTCGCAATTTAGTGTTTATTTATTTAGTGTTTATTATTTTTTGTAATTTAAGATTTTTTTCTCGTTATGTTAGGTTTTTTTAAATTTGTAATTTATATTTTTTAATTGGTAATATTTTTTATTTTATTACAATAGTAAGGTTAGGTTAATTTATAGTTTAATGTTAGGTTTATTTTTATTTCACAGGTAAGTTTTTATTTATTTAAATATAGTTATATTGTAATTTTAATTTCAAGTTAGGAGGGTGTTAGGTTTAGGAATTAATAGTTTAATTTAGTGCTTTGCAATGTGGGAGCCGGCGGTTTAGGGGTTAATAAGTTTATTTAGTGGCGGAGATGTGGGAGGCCAGAGGTTTAGGGGTTAATAGGTTTATTTAGTGGCGGAGATGTGGGAGGCTAGAGGTTTAGGGGTTAATAACTTTATTATAGTGTTGGCGATGTCGGGGAGTGGCAGAATAGGGGTTAATAACTTTATTATAGTGGTGGTTAATAGCTTTTATTAGTGTTGGCGATGTTGGGAGCGGCAGATTAGGGGTTAATAAGTTTATTTAGGTGTCGGCAATGTCGGGGGCAGAGGAATAGGGGTGTTTAGACTTGGGGTTTATGTTAGGGTGTTAGGATTAAACGTAATTTTTTTCCTCTCATAGACATCAATGGGGTTGCGTTACGGAGATTTTTCATTTCGCAATTCAGGTCTCTCCGCATTGATGTGTATGGGGAAAAGCGTGCATGAGCAAAGCAGTCCTTGGCTTTTGTGCAGTATGGAGCTTAACGCCACCATATCGCAAGCACAAGGAGGCTTTTTAGTAACTCGTAATGGCAGCGCTATGGAGGGTGAAATAACGCAACATTTTGGCGTTAGTTTCGCACCCTGTTTAGCGCAAAACTCATAATCTAGGTGAATAATATTTAATAGGTTTAAGATGTTACTAGACCAAAAATAACATAAATATAACATTTGAAAAGCTTGTGTTAAGTTGTTTATTGTGGGGTTTTCTAACTGACTGTAATGGATTTGAGGATGAAACTCTTACATAAAGCTTCAGTGATTACCAAAGTATTGAGACAGAACACAGAAGTGTTTTACAGACCACATTAGAAAGTGTGTTTCAGATTTAACTAGAATATCCATTTTAACATTACAAAAGTAAAATGTGTATCCACCATAAAGACTGTGAGATAATACAATAATATTAATAAACTCTGATACAAGTATACAATGTACAAATAATACAATATTAAAATCATTTTTCTGTAAAAATATTCTCCAATATCAGTAATGTAGTAAAGTAAATATACAACGGTCTATCAAATAGTGGAATGTTGTAAAAATCAGTGAGATTATTTCTTCTCAAACAAAATGTAATTTGAGAAGACTCAAGATTTAATATTTTTATAATTAATTTGTCTGGTAATTCACTCACCCCTTCTGCATGAAATAACAGCTCCAGATATACAGTCACTCCACTAAAGCCAATCAGATTGAGCTCGCATTCTATTGGCTGTTCCGATCAGAACCCGGCTAGGTGAACACAAGGTAGGAAGATCTTCAGGGGCTTAGTGTTAGGTTTATTTAAGGGGGGTTTGGGTTAGATTAGGGGTATGTGGGTGGTGGGTTGTAATGTTGGGGGTGGGGTATTGTATGTTTTTTTTTTACAGGCAAAAGAGCTGAATTCTTTGGGGCATGCCCTGCAAAGGGCCCTTTTAAGGGCTGGTAAGGTAAAAGAGCTTTGAACTTTTGTAATTTAGAATAGGGTAGGGCATTTTTTTATTTTGGGGGTCTTTGTTATTTTATTAGGGGGCTTAGAGTAGGTGTAATTAGTTTAAAATTGTTGTAATTTATTTCTAATGTTTGTAAATATTTTTTTATTTTTTGTAACTTAGTTCTTTTTTATTTTTTGTACTTTAGTTAGTTTATTTAATTGTATTTATTTGTAGGAATTGTATTTAATTTATTTATTGATAGTGTAGTGTTAGGTTTAATTGTAGATAATTGTAGGTATTTTATTTAATTAATTTATTGATAGTGTAGTGTTAGGTTTAATTGTAACTTAGGTTAGGATTTATTTTACAGGTAATTTTGTAATTATTTTAACTAGGTAACTATTAAATAGTTCTTAACTATTTAATAGCTATTGTACCTGGTTAAAATAAATACAAAGTTACCTGTAAAATAAATATAAATCCTAAAATAGCTATAATATAATTATAATTTATATTGTAGCTATATTAGGATTTATTTTACAGGTAAGTATTTAGCTTTAAATAGGAATAATTTATTTAATAAGAGTTAATTTATTGCGTTAGATTTAAATTATATTTAACTTAGGGGGGTGTTAGTGTTAGGGTTAGACTTAGCTTTAGGGGTTAATACATTTATTAGAATAGCGGTGAGCTCCAGTCGGCAGATTAGGGGTTAATGTTTGAAGTTAGGTGTCAGCGATGTTAGGGAGGGCAGATTAGGGGTTAATACTATTTATTATAGGGTTATTGAGGCGGGAGTGAGGCGGATTAGGGGTTAATAAGTGTAGGCAGGTGGAGGCGACATTGTGGGGGGCAGATTAGGGGTTAATAAATATAATATAGGGGTCGGCGGTGTTAGGGGCAGCAGATTAGGGGTACATAGGGATAATGTAAGTAGCAGCGGTTTACGGAGCGGCAGATTAGGGGTTAAAAAAATATGCAGGTGTCAGCGATAGCGGGAGTGGCAGATTAGGGGTTAATAAGTGTAAGGTTAGGGGTGTTTAGACTCGGGGTACATGTTAGAGTGTTAGGTGCAGACGTAGGAAGTGTTTCCCCATAGCAAACAATGGGGCTGCGTTAGGAGCTGAACGCGGCTTTTTTGCAGGTGTTAGGTTTTTTTTTCAGCTCAAACAGCCCCATTGTTTCCTATGGGGGAATCGTGCACGAGCACGTTTTTGAAGCTGGCCGCGTCCGTAAGCACCGCTGGTATCGAGAGTTGAAGTTGCGGTAAATATGCTCTACGCTCCTTTTTTGGAGCCTAACGCAGCCATTCTGTGAACTCTAAATACCAGCGGTATTTAAAAGGTGCGGCCAGAAAAAAGCATGCGTAGCTAAAGCACCCCTTTGGCCACAAAACTCTAAATCTAGGCCTCTGTGTATTTTATCTTACACCTGTTTATAGTCTGCTTGAAGTTTAAGACTTGTGCTAAAAAAAAGCTGGGATAATACAGTTCTCTTGTCATAGAATTCTCTGCTACACTTTTGCTAACTGACTAGTGAGAACCTCAATTTGCACATTAGGCCATGATTGTTGGTTATAGTTTGACTGCTAGTTTCAGTCCCTCTGGCAGTTAGATGTGGGTGTATAATGTACATATTATTTTAACAGTGATCTTTGCTCTGTGTACCTTTTATAACTGACAGTCTCCCTGTGAATTTGCAAATTTTCTCTGTTTCTGTTTAGACTATTTTATCTGGTTATGTCTCAGTTTTGTATTGTTTAAATACTTTACTTAACCTCCATCTATTATGCATTAAATCTTCTTGTATTTCATTTTAGATTTGCTAAAAGAAATGTACCACAAATGTTCTTTATATATTACAATAAAGCTGGTCAAAGCTATTTAAAAAGGCACATACATTCAATAGCACAAGTTTAAATTAACACTTGAATTACTGAACTTTTCTGTAGCTTTTGTCTAAGTGTGTGTTAGTAAACAAGGTTTATATGAATAAGAGGGAAATACTGATTATAGTTAATTTGTTACTTTAAATTAGACAATTATTTGGAAAAGCATTGCTCAATAAAAAGAAAGATCCATCTCTGTAACATGCCTGCTAACCTGAAGTGCACAATACAGTACAATACTAAGCCCCAAGATGGTCAGTGCCCATTATGAAGATGTAGAGCTTCCCTAGCCAGCACCTGTAAGGAATTAAAATAAGAGAACAACTTAGAACAGAGCTTCATACAGAGGAGGACAAACTATAATATTAGACATGGTATTGTAGTTGTATCCTGCAGGTTATAGACCATTTAAGAACTGTTTAATCAGTGGACTCTTCATTTCTTACATTTTAGATCCCCATACTCTTATAAGCTTCTGTGGTTTTGTTTGTATGACCTAGATCCTAGTTTCTCAACCTGTGGTACGTTTACCCCTGGGGGTACTTGGGTCATTAAAAAGGGGTACTTCAGGGATTAACCTTCATTATTTTTTTTCCTGATGTAGCTATTGTAAACATGACATATCAAAGAAAGCTGTGTTTCTAAATTCTACCGCCGAGAACCCCTAACAGGGCAGAGTGTGAGTATTTCCCTGCCTAGGTTGGACCACTGCTCAAT
The DNA here is from genome assembly GCF_027579735.1 of Bombina bombina. NCBI lineage: Eukaryota > Metazoa > Chordata > Amphibia > Anura > Bombinatoridae > Bombina > Bombina bombina. Next base: position 241,303,273 of record NC_069504.1, on the reverse strand, counting down.
CACTGATTCACCTCAAATTGGTAAAACTTTAGGCCTAGATTACGAGTTTTGCGTTAGGGTTAAAAAGCAGCGTTGAGAAGTCCCAACGCTGCTTTTTTCCTAATGCTGGTATTACGAGTCTTGCAGGTACAGGTGTACCGCTCACTTTTTTTCTGCGACTCGAACATACCGCAAATCCACTTACGTAAATTGCGTATCCCATATTTTCAATGGGACTTGCATAACGCCGGTATTACGAGTCTTGGAAAAAGTGAGCGGTAGACCCTCTCCTGTCAAGACTCCTACCACATTTAAAAGTCAGTACTAACTAACGCCGTAACATAAAACTCTTAACTAAAGTGCTAAAAAGTACACTAACCCCCATAAACTATCTATTAACCCCTAAACCGAGGCCGCCCCACATCGCAAACACTTAAATAAAATTTTTAACCCATAATCTGACGACCGGACATCACCGCCACTTTAAAAAATATATATTAACCCTTAAACCGCCACACTCCCGCCTCGCAAACATTAGTTACATTTTATTAACCCCTAATCTGCTGTCTCTAACATCGCCAACACCTATTTACATTTATTAACCCCTAATCTGCCACCCCAACGTTTAACCCCTAAACCTAAGTCATACACTAACCCTAACACCCCCTAACTTAAATATAATTTAAATAAATCTAAATAAAATTACTACAATTAAATAAATTATTCCTATTTAAAACTAAATACTTACCTATAAAATTAACCCTAAGCTAGCTACAATATAACTAATAGTTACATTGTAGCTATCTTAGGGTTTATTTTTAGTTCACAGACAACTTTGTATTTATTTTAACTAGGTACAATAGTTATTAAATAGTTATTAACTATTTAATAGCTACCTAGCTAAAATAAATACAAATTGACCTGTAAAATAAAAATAAACCTAAGTTACAATTACACGTAACACTACACTATAATTTAATTAATTCCCTAAACTTACTACAATTAAATACAATTAAATACAATTATCTAAATTACGGGGGGAAAAAACACTAAATTACAGAAAATAGTAAAATAATTAAATTTTTTTAAACTAATTACACCTAATCTAATCCCCCTAATAAAATAAAAAAGCCCCCCAAAATAATAAAAATCCCTACCCTATACTAAATTACAAATAGCCCTTAAAAGGGCTATTTGTGGGGCATTGCCCCAAAGTAATCAGCTCTTTTACCTGTAAATAAAAATACAATACCCTCCCAATATTAAAATCCACCACCCACACAGCCAACCCTACTCTAAAACCCACCCAATCCCCCCTTAATAAAACCTAACACTAACCCCTTGAAGATCACCCTACCTTGAGATGTCTTCACCCAACCGGGCCGAAGTGGTCCTCCAGATGGCCAGAAGTCTTCATCCTATCCGGGCAGAAGAGGTCCTCCAGACGGCCAGAAGTCTTCATCCAGACGGCATTTTCTATCTTCATCCATCCGGAGCGGGTCCATCTTCAAGACATCCGACGCGGAGCATCCTCTTCCTTCCGACCACTAACACTAAATGACGGTACCTTTAAGTGATGTCATCCAAGATGGCGTCCCTTCAATTCCGATTGGCTGATAGAATTCTATCAGCCAATCGGAATTAAGGTAGAAAAAATCCTATTGGCTGATGCAATCAGCCAATAGGATTGAAGTTCAATCCTATTGGCTGATCCAATCAGCCAATAGGATTGAGCTCACATTCTATTGGCTGATTGGAACAGCCAATAGAATGCAAGCTCAATCCTATTGGCTGAATTGATCAACCAATAGGATTTTTTCTACCTTAATTCTGATTGGCTGATAGAATTCTATCAGCCAATCGGAGTTGAAGGGACGACATCTTGGATGATGTCACTTAAAGGTACCGTCATTTAGCGTTAGTCGGAAGGAAGGAAGAGGATGCTCCGCATCGGATGTCTTGAAGATGGACCCGCTCTGCTCCGGATGGATGAAGATAGAAGATGCCGTCTGGATGAAGACTTCTGGCCGTCTGGAGGACCTCTTCTGCCCGGATAGGATGAAGACTTCTGGCTTTCTGGAGGACCACTTCGGCCCGGTTGGGTGAAGACATCTCAAGGTAGGGTGATCTTCAAGGGTTTAGTGTTAGGTTTTATTAAGGGGGGATTGGGTGGGTTTCAGAGTAAGATTGGGTGTGTGGGTGGTGGGTTTTAATGTTGGGGGGGTATTGTATTTTTTTTTACGGGTAAAAGAGCTGATTACTTTGGGACAATCCCCCCGCAAAAAGCCCTTTTAAGGGCTATTTCTAATTTAGTATAGGTTAGGGATTTTTATTATTTTGGGGGGCTTTTTTATTTTTATTAGGGAGATTAGATTAAATTGTAATTATTTTATTATTTTCTGTAATTTAGTGTTTGTTTTTTTCCGTAATTTAGATAACTGTATTTAATTGTATTTAATTGTAGTTAGTTTAGGGAATTAATTTAATTATAGTGTAGTGTTAGGTGTTAGTGTAAAAAGGTTTATTTTTATTTTACAGGTAAATTTGTATTTATTTTAGCTAGGTAGCTATTAAATAGTTAATAACTATTTAGTAACTATTCTACCTAGTTAAAATAAATACAAAGTTGCCTGTAAAATAAAAATAAATCCTAAACTAGCTACAATGTAACTATTAGTTATATTGTAGCTATTTTAGGGTTTATTTTATAGGTAAGTATTTAGTTTTAAATAGGAATAATTTAGTTAATTAAAGTTATTTTATTTAGATTATTTTAAATTATATTAGGGTTAGGGTTAGACTTAGGTTTAGGGGTTAATATATTTATTATAGTGGCGGCAACATTGGAGGCAGCAGATTAGGGGTTAATAAGTGTAGTTAGGTGGCGGCGATGTTAGGGACGGCAGATTAGAGGTTAATAAAATTTAACTAGTGCTCGCGATGCAGGAGTACGGCGGTTTAGAGGTTAATAACTTTATTTTAGTGGCGGTGATGTTGTGGGTAGCAGATTAGGGGTTAAGAAGTGTAGGTAGGTTGCGACGACATTAGGGATTAGGGGTTCATAACTATAATGTAGGTGGCGGCGGTGTCCGGAGCGGCAGATTAGGGGTTAATAATTTTAATGCAGGTGTTGGTGATGTCGGGGGCGGCAGATTATGGGTTAATAATTATAATGCATGTGTCGGCGATGTCGGGGGCAGCAGATTAGGGGTTAATAAGTGTAAGATTAGGGGTGTTTAGACTCAGGGTTCATGTTAGGTTGTTAGGTGTAGACATAACATTTATTTCCCCATAGGAATCAATGGGGCTGCGTTAGGAGCTGAACGCTGCTTTTTTGCAGGTGTTAGGTTTTTTTTCAGCCGGCTCTGCCCCATTGATTCCTATGGGGAAATCGTGCACAAGCACGTTTAGCCAGCTCACCGCTACCGTAAGCAGCGCTGGTATTGAGGTGAGATGTGGAGCTAAATATTGCTCTTCTCTAACTTTTCTGTGGCTAACGCCGGGTTTAAAAATATCTGTAATACCAGCGTTACTGTAGGCAAGCGGTGAGCTGAAACGGCTCGTTAGCCCTGCAAGCCTTACCGACAAAAACTTGTAATCTGGCCGTAAGATTCTGGCTTGTTAGTTACACATGGGGGCTGGAGTTGAGCTTCACTGATATGAACAGAGAAAGTGTAATACTGTGACCAAGTGTCAGAGACAAGTGTCAGATAAATGTGCCACTGTGAAAAAGGTAAAGTGCTTCATACTGACACGTGCCAGCGTAAAATGAGATGGATAAACTGCGCATGAAATGGTTATGAAAAATACAAAGATGGTACCATAAATACCACTTTCCTTCTCATGCAGAAGAGAGTTTATTTTCCTTTTTTAATGTAAGAAGCACATCAATTGCATATAATTATTAATATCAATAGACTAAATATCAGTTTTTTATGTATTTATTATTCTCTGTGGTAATATTGCCAAGTCCTAACAGCGCTGGGCATGAAACATCCTACATTAAACAGCGTTCCTGCAGCTTCCCCCTTTGCGGCATGCCTAGCATTGTAGGCAGTCCCCCATAATCCAATCCCGGTCTTGAAATCACATTATTGCATCATTTTTACATTTTTATTAATAGCATTTACATCAGAACTTTGTTCCAATATTAACACTATTGTTCCGACACGAAGGGGTTACATTTCTGAAAACATAAAAGGAATATCTGATTCCTATATATTTACTTCATTAACATATCTGATACATGACTGTGAAATCAAGTGATATACATAATTTAGATATTTGCTCATGTAAAAATAATATTTGTGCTACAGTTGGGGTACATAGAAATGAAATGTATACCTACGGGGGTACTTGCTACAAAAAGGTTGAGAAACACTGCTCTAAATAATCTTGTTTATCCTAAATGTATTACTTAGTATTTAAAATTACAATAGTGAGGTTATTATTGGCCAGATGTTAAATCGGCCCCTTAGTATATCCAACTATCTATCTATCTATCTATCTATCTATCTATCTATCTATCTATCTATCTATCTATCTATCTATCTATCTATCTATCTATTTGGTACTTGTAAAGCGCAAACTAATCACCTGTGAGGGTCTCAAGGCGCTGTTACTTGTAATCTATCTATTAGATTACACTATTAGTGCATCCATTAACACCACACCTTTTGTGATTCATATTAATATTAATACAATTTTTTTCAATTCATTTTAAATAGTAAAGAAATTGAATTGATTCTTTTTTTCTATGCTACTGTTTATTTTTCAGCACGTTGTAGCTTTCGTTCTCCTAACAGTTTTCAGGTAGTATAAGATTCTAGTTATTTTAATGGCCATGTCATTTTATGATTAATTCTGCAAGATTGGCTGCGTTGAGCTCTATACCGCACACAATCCAAGTGCTGTTTTGACGTGCTCATGCTTTCCCCATAGACATCAATTGGGAGATAAGGTCAGAAAAAAGCCTGTGATCGCGGAAAGAAAAGCTCCGTAACGCAGCCCCATTGATGTCTAGGGGGAATAAAATAAATAAAGTTTAAACCTAACACCCTAACATAAACCCCACATCTAAACAACCCTTAATCTGCTACCCCCAACATCGCTGCCACCTAAATCATGTTAATAACCCCTAATCTGCGGCTCCCGATATCGCCGCCACCTTAAAAAATCTATTAACCCCTAATCTGCCGCTCCCAATATCGCCGCCACTATACTAAAGTTATTAACCCCTATTCCCCTGCACCCCAACATCGCCCACACTATAATAAATCTATTTACCCCTATTCCGCTGCCACCCGACATCGCCGCCACTAAATAAAGTTATTAACTCGTAACCCTAAACCTAAACCTAAGCCTTAACCTAACACCCCTTAACTTTAACATAATTAAAATAGAGCTAAATTAAACTTACAATTATTAACTAAATAATTCCTATTTAAAACTAAATAGATATTTACTTGTGAAATAAAACCTAAGCTAGCTAAAATATAACAAATAGTTATATTGTAGCTAGCTTAGGTTTTATTTTTATTTCACAGGTAAGTTTGTATTTATTTTAACTAGGTAGACTAGTTAGTAAATAGTTATTAACTATTTACTAACTACCTAGTTCAAATAAATACAAACTTACCTGTGAAATAAAAATCCATCCTCAATGAAGCCGGGAGAAGTCCTCAGCGAAGCAGCAAGAAGTCCTCAACGAAGCCGGGAGAAGTCTTCATCCAACGAAGCCGGGAGAAGTCTTCATCCAAGCCGGCAGAAGTGGACCTCCAGACGGGCAGAAGTCTTCATCCAGACGGCATCTTCTATCTTCATCCATCCGGCACGGAGCGGAACAACATAAGAGGATTACAGACACACGCAAAAAACATGCTGGGATACAGTCTGATGAGGACTTGTGGGAGATTATATACCAACAAGTTGGAAAAGAGCATCTACAATAGGAAATACATTAGTGAGAAGCCACTTTGCAGAAAAGAAAAGGAATAGAAACATCATTGGCACTTTTCAGTGTGGTTCCTTTAGTTTTTGCGGTTATATATTTAACGTCAAGATAACATTTTTAAAAATGGTTATAAAAAGATATTGAATTATGTAAATTGTAGAACAAAAAATGTGGTTTATTGTCTCCAATGTAAGTGTACCAAAAAGTATGTAGGGATCACCACAAGAGAACTCCGGATTAGACTAGGTGAACATATTAATAGCATTAACAATAGTAAAGAAGATGCAAGAAATGGCAAAACTTTGACACCGGTAGCAAAACACTTTTTACAATGTCATAACTCAAGAACAGACGTAAGCATAACAGTATTAAAGTTGAATACGGAGAGGAGATATTGAACGAATGCTATTACAAGCAGAAAGTATGTGAATTTGTTGGTTGAATTTCATGATTCCAACAGAAATGAATGATCAAACTAAGTTTTAATTATTTTTTATAACAAGTAAAGAGATATGGGGGTCGATCCGATATAAATCGTCGCCCGCAAAAGCCGGCGACGCCAATATTTGCGCGGGTTTGGTATCACATATACGGCGTAACCTAGAAGTTACGCCCGTATATTTCTGCCGTCGCCCGCAGTTTTTTGGGCCATAGGCAGGTATACCAAACCCGCGCAGTTTGGTATCCAATATGCAGCGTAAGGACTTACGTGGCGAAAATGGAGAAAACTTACTCCATTTTCACCTCGCCACAAAAAGCAGCCGTAAGAAGCCTTACGCTGACTATTGGAGCCCCGTAACTCCCTAAACTAACTAGAAAATAAACCTAACACCTAACGCATGCGCAATGTCTATCTCCCTGTCAACCGCGATCTGCTAAAATAAACCTAACACCTAACGCATGCGCAATGTCTATCTCCCTGTCAACCGCGATCCCCCCCCCCCCGAAATCCCTAATAAAGTTATTACCCCCTAAACCGCCGCTCCCGGACCCCGCCGCCATCTACATAAACTAACCCCCTACTGTGAGCCTCTAAAACCGCCGCCATCTACCTTATCTATCCCCTAATCTGACCCCTTACACCGCCGCCACCTATATAAAAATTATTAACCCCTAATCTAATCCCCCTATACCGCCGCCAGCTATATTAATATTATTAACCCCTAATGTAAGCCCCTTACACCGCCGCCATCTCTATTAAAATGATTAACCCCTAATTTAATCTACCTACCCCGACGCCAGCTATATTATCTATATTAACCCTAAGTATATTATAGTTAATATAGTTATTACATTATATATATTAACTATATTAACCCTAATTATATTAGGGTTAATATAGTTAATATAGTTACTATAGTATTTATATTAACTATATTAACTCTATCTAACCCTAACACCCCTAACTAAATTTATATTAAATTAATCTAATTCATTTATAAACTAAAATATTCCTATTTAAATCTAAATACTTACCTATAAAATAAACCCTAAGATAGCTACAATATAATTAATAATTACATTGTAGCTATGTTAGGGTTAATATTTAGTTTACAGGTAAATTGTTAATTATTTTAACTAGGTATAATAGATATTAAATAGTTATTAACTATTTAATATCTACCTAGTTAAAATAATTACCCAATTACCTGTAAAATAAATCCTAAACTAAGTTACAAATACACCTACACTATCAATAAATTTAATAAACTACAAACATCTATCTAAAAATACAATTAAATTAACTAAACTAAATTACAAAAAAAAACAAACACTAAATTACAAAAAATAAAAAAAAATTACAAGATTTTTAAGCTAATTACACCTATTCTAAGCCCCCTAATAAAATAATAAACCCCCAAAATAAAAAAAATTCCCTGCCCTATTCTAAATTAAACAAATTTCAAAGCTCTTTACCTTACCAGCCCTTAAAAGGGCCTTTTGTGGGGCATGCCCCAAAGAATTCAGCTCTTTTGCATACAACAAATACAATCCCCCCCCATTACAACCCACCACCCACATACCCCTATTCTAAAACCACCCAAACCCCCCTTAAAAAAGCCTAACACTACCCCCCTGAAGATCTCCCTACCTTGTCTTCACCACACCGGGCCGAACTCCTGATCCGATCCGGGCGATGTCTTCCTCCAAGCGGCAAAGAAGAATTCTTCCTCCGGCAATGTCATCCTCCAAGCGGCAAAGAAGAATTCTTCCTCCGGCGACGTCTTCCTCCAAGCGGCAGCAAAGTCTTCATTCTTCCGGCGGCATCTTCAATCTTCTTTCTTCGCTCCGCCGCCGCGGAGCATCCATCCCGGCCGACTGCTGAACTCGGAATGGGGTACCTTTAAATGACGTCATCCAAGATGGCCTTCCGCCGAATTCCGATTGGCTGATAGGATTCTATCAGCCAATCGGAATTAAGTTAAAAAAATCTGATTGGCTGATTGAATCAGCCAATCAGATTCAAGTTCAATCCGATTGGCTGATCCGATCAGCCAATCAGATTGAGCTTGCATTCTATTGGCTGTTCCGATCAGCCAATAGAATGCGAGCTCAATCTGAATTCTTCTTTGCCGCTTGGAGGAAGACATCGCCCGGATCGGATAAGGAGTTCGGCCCGGTGTGGTGAAGACAAGGTAGGGAGATCTTCAGGGGGGTAGTGTTAGGCTTTTTTAAGGGGGGTTTGGGTGGTTTTAGAATAGGGGTATGTGGGTGGTGGGTTGTAATGGGGGGGGGGGATTGTATTTGTTGTATGCAAAAGAGCTGAATTCTTTGGGGCATGCCCCACAAAAGGCCCTTTTAAGGGCTGGTAAGGTAAAGAGCTTTGAAATTTGTTTAATTTAGAATAGGGCAGGGAATTTTGGGGGTTTATTATTTTATTAGGGGGCTTAGAATAGGTGTAATTAGCTTAAAAATCTTGTAATTTTTTTTATTTTTTGTAATTTAGTGTTTGTTTTTTTTTGTAATTTAGTTTAGTTAATTTAATTGTATTTTTAGATAGATGTTTGTAGTTTATTAAATTTATTGATAGTGTAGGTGTATTTGTAACTTAGTTTAGGATTTATTTTACAGGTAATTGGGTAATTATTTTAACTAGGTAGATATTAAATAGTTAATAACTATTTAATATCTATTATACCTAGTTAAAATAATTAACAATTTACCTGTAAAATAAATATTAACCCTAACATAGCTACAATGTAATTATTAATTATATTGTAGCTATCTTAGGGTTTATTTTATAGGTAAGTATTTAGATTTAAATAGGAATATTTTAGTTTATAAATGAATTAGATTAATTTAATATAAATTTAGTTAGGGTTAGATAGAGTTAATATAGTTAATATAAATACTATAGTAACTATATTAACCCTAATATAATTAGGGTTAATATAGTTAATATATATAATGTAATACCTATATTAACTATAATATACTTAGGGTTAATATAGATAATATAGATGGCGGCGGGGTAGGTAGATTAAATTAGGGGTTAATCATTTTAATAGAGATGGCGGCGGTGTAAGGGGCTTACATTAGGGGTTAATAATTTTAATATAGATGGCGGCGGTGTTAGGGGCTCACTTTAGGGGGTTATAGATATAATATAGCTGGCGGCGGGGTACGGGAGCGGCGGTTTAGGGGTTAATAGCTTTTTTATTGTTAGGCTAGTGAGGGGGGATAGCGGATAGAGGGTTAGACAGTGCGGGCTATGTTAGGGAGGCGTGTTAGACAGTGCGGGCTATGTTAGGGAGGCGTCTTAGACAGTGCGGGTGTTTTAAACTTTAGTCAGGTTTTATAGGCGCCGGCAGATTCTAACGTGCCGCAAGTCACTGGCGACGCCAGAAATTTGTACTTGCGCAGATTTCTGGACATCGCTGGTTTGTGAGACTTACGGCACGTTAGCATCTGACGGCGACTTATATGGGATGGCTCGAGTTGCGAGCTGAAACTGCGGGCGCCGCCGGTTCCCTCGCTTGCGCCGCAAACTGCGATCTATATCGGATCGCGCCCATGATACTTAAGGATTGAGAGTTTATGTATAAAAGTGTAATTACATGATCTAGTTAGGTGAAATCTACAGTGAGAAGATCTGATGATGTAATATAAGGGAATATAGGTACTTAAAGATTTAACATCATAGGGCTTGTTGATTAAATAAAATAAATACAATAAAATAGGGATCACATTTAATTATGTTTAATGGATTAAAGTTAGGTAAAAGTGCATTCATTTATAAATAGGAATGACACACTTATTAAAAGAATAAGGGAGCGCTTGGTATTAGCTATAGAAGTAACAAGATATGATTATACAAAATGCAAGATTAGTTCAGGGTTAAATAATTCATAAAGAATTATCTTTACCATAGAAATGAAGGGGCAAGTGAAATTTGAGATTTTGATGATTTATACCTAAAATGAACTATTGGTGTATCTAGAGGGATATCATTTTAGACATTGAGAGTAGAGTGATTGTGCAGAGGTGATAGATTAAATGGTGAGATACAGTATGTCATCATCCAAATCAAATCAAATGATGGGTGAATAAAGTACCCCTAAGGGTTCCTGAGTTGTGGGTTTGGATCACGTGATACGGAACTACCTATCATGGAGACGAAACACTTAGATAGAGGTTTGCAGATTTTGTGATATGAAAGCTTCCACAGGGATGCTGCCCAAATAATATGCGTTTGAGGGAGTAGGAGACTGCGTTGTTTGGGGAATTTCTTAAGAATAGTGTCAGTGACAGAAAGGAATAAAGATGGAAGGATGATAACAATGAGATCTGCGGTTAAGATGTCCTACACAGAAGTATGATAGGGCAGAGATGTAGGATATCGCAATAAGGAAGATATCAGTGGTAGTGCTGCTGATAGGGAGGAGCTGCAGTATTTAGAAAAATTGAAGTAATATAACTATTATAGTTATCTGATACTAAGATACTGGAGGTGTCATACTTTATTTACTATACATGCGGTCATGACAGATCATGTGATAAAATTATAGACCAATCAAAAGATGGGTGTGTGCACATATACAAAGTTAATGAGGTTGGTACAATTGGGTGTTTCAGACCACGTGACATGGAATTACCTATTATGTGGACCATTTACTCAGATAGGATAAGGTAAGCGTGTGGATCATTACTGCCATCTGATTGGTTATAGTACAGTATTTAATCTCACGTTAAGGTTTGCTCAGGTTCCCTTTACTGGCTCCCCATTCACAGCAGAATTAAATTCAAAATTCTCATCCTGACCTACAAAGCCCTTACCAACGCAGCCCCCCCTACCTGTCCTCACTCATCAACAAATATACTCCAGCCCACGTCCTAAGATCCAACAATGACCTGCTCCTTGCATCTTCTACTATCACCTCCTCCCATGCTAGACTACAGGACTTTTCTCGTGCGGCACCAACCAATGCACTTCCTCGAGCTGTCAGACTTTCCCCTAACTTCTCCTCCTTTGAATGCTCCTTAAAGAACTTTTTGTTCAGGGAAGCCTATCTCCAAATCAGTAACAAATTAATACCACTTGCCTAATAGCTGCTCTCATCTAACTCCACACTAACATTAATCCCATCTTTGCAGTCCCCACCTCCTGCTTCTCATCCTCCTACCCATCTAGATTGTAAGTTCCCAAGGGAACAGGGCCCTCTATTCCCCCTGTATTTGTTTGTTACATTTTGTCTGGTGTTTTTTATGTTGTATTGTACTGTACTTTTATCTTTGTACCCATGGACAGGCTGCGGAATAGGGATGGGCGAATGTGTAAATTTCCGAATTCGAATGTTAGAATGAATGTTATTACCGAAATTTGAATTACAAATCCGAATGTTGATACAAACGAATATTCTTAAAAATTCTATAATCGAACGCTTTTTACAGTCACTAAATTTGAATGTTTAAAATTAGATCGAATGTCCAAATTCGAAATTTCAAATTTAACATTCTATTTAACAAATACTATTCAGAAGTTCAATAGTTCATGTGGTAGGGAATCTAGTGAATTGATACATAATAGATACAAATATATCAATTTCAATGTTTATATTTCGATCGAATATTGCATAATTTGGACATTACATTTAAAAAAGCATTATAGAAATACTATTACAAACATATAAATTCGAATTTTTCGAATTCGAATATTGCATAATTCGAATATTACATTTAAATAAAGCATTATAGAAATACTATTACAAATATATAAATTCAAATTTTTTTAATTCGAATATTGCATAATTGGAATATTACATTTAAAGAAAGCATTAGAAATACTATTACAAATATATAAATTTGAATTTTTAAAAAAAAATATTTTCGAATGTAATCGTAAAATTTGAAACCGAACATTCGAAAAACAAATGTTAGAATGTTATGTAAACATTCGAAATTCGATTTGAACGAACGAATATGTTAAAATTAGTTTCATTTTCCGAATGTTGCAAAATATTCACCCATCCCTACTGTAGAATCTGTTGGCGCTTTATAAATAAAGAATAATAATAATAAAAATGTGCATCAGGCAATTCTAGACTCCTTATTTATGCTATGACATGATTTGGATATAGTTTCCTTTGGTACAGAGAAATGTGTGAGATATTTTTGCAGTAATTGGATGCAAGAACAAACAAGTTTTAATAATCAAATACTTGCCACTGTCAGCAGGGGCAAAACTACAGGGGGTGCAAAGGTCGCAATTGCGATTTTTTTTTTTTTTATGAAAATCGTTGACCTGCCACTGCCTGCACTGATATCATGTGAGTGTGACATGATGCTTCACTAGTGTCTCTGACTACATCGGTTAGTCTTTCTGTTTTACCCATTGGTGTTTATGTGTGTATGTATGTATGTATGTGACTGTGTGTGTATTTATGCATGTATGTGTGTATGTGTGCGTGTATGTTTGTGGAACCAGCAAATTATAGACCTTGTTACTACAGCATGGGGGAGGGGGAAAACAGTGTCACTATACAGTACCACTATATACAGTATGGGGGGGCTGGACTATGTCACAGACTACTGTGGTCACTTTATAAAGTACTGGAGCGGGTAGGGTCAAGCCAGCCATCTCACCAGCAGATTACAGACTGTGTCACTGACTCACTATATACAGTACTGGTGGGTTAAACAGTGTCACTATATACAGTAATAGGGGTCAGACCATCTCACAGACTGTGGGCACAGAGTACCTCCGTTTGCAGACATGTAATTTGATTCACATTTTCTGTGTTAAATGTTAAAAAAAAAAAGATATGTATCAAATTCACTTTTTTGGGGGGGTTCTTAGATTCTTGCACCTGGGTCCTGTGGTTTCTAGTTACGCCTCTGACTGTCAGTACAGTTAAACATATGACGAACGTTGTCTTCTTATTTATTTAGGGATCTTTTGTTTTAGTGGCGATATAATGGGACAACTGTAGCAAATTGCTCCATAACTGCACTCAAATCAGAGATAGAGTTCACTTTACTTGTTACATTGAACCTGTGACCATTATTCAAGGGGTTGGCTTATATCCTTTCTAAACATTTATTTTCTTTTAAGATGTTTCTATATGAATAAGTTATATACTCAAATATATCAGTTTTTATTTTAACAAATTAAAAGTAATGTTTTATTATTATTTAAGCATTTCTCAGTGAGAGAATATTACAATTTAAGTGAGTTTTTTTGCCTATCTCTTTGTCTTTACATATTTTCATACTGGCACTATAGCACCCTCACTGAAGTGACTATTATTTTAGATTCTTTTTCACACATAAGCGATAATATAATCCTTATACTTCACTCCTCGTCTGCTACACCTCTCTGACAATCATTTCACTGGCTTCCTCTAGCCTCCAGAATAAAACACAAAATCCTGACTCTTACATTTAAGACCCGGAATAACACTGCTCCACCCTATGGGGTAGATTTATCATACCCCGAGCAGAAATGATTCGCTATAGCGAATCATGTCCCCCCTGCATCGCTAAATGCAGACATATACGCTGTTGGCAATTAACAATGCACAAGCATTTCTGATGAAATGCTTGTGCAATGCCGCCCCCTGCATATTCGTGGCCGCTAGCAGGGGGTGTCAGTCATCCTGGTCATAGCTTATCAGGATGATTGCAGTTCGCCACCTCAGAGGTGGTGGATGAGTTAAGGACCACTGGTCTTAAGACTGCTGCTTCTTAACTCCTGTTTCCGGCGAGCCAAAAGGCTCATGCAGGAATAAGCAGCATTCGCTGCTTAATAAATCAGCCCCCATATCTCAGACCCTGTATCCATATAATCTTACTATTGACTTCTTCGCTCTGCTCACAACCTCCTTCTCTCCTTTTCCCTTGTTACCTCCTCACATTCCCATCTACGGACTTCTCCAGAATGGCCATGATTTTGTGGAACTCTCTCCCTTAACCCCCTTAGCATGTAAGCCTATGAGCCCAGCTGTTTTGCAGGTCACATGCATTAGCAGAGCACTCTAAGCATTTGTCTGCTATAAATGCTACCTTTGCATATTATTACTGTGTTTATAGCACTACGGAATTGGTTGCCACTGATAATAATAAAAGAGTAAACATTTCTGTTACAACCTATTAGAACTTATCTTTGTGCATCTTTTTGCAGGTTCTCAAAGCCTTTCTCTTTTAAAACCTGTTTTAGACTAAGGGGCCGATTTATCAATTTGCAGGCTATAGCGGATCATGTCCGCCCCTCAACGATAAATGCCGACAGCATATGTTGTCTGCATTTATCATTGCACAAGCATTCCTTGTTAAGTGCTTGTGTAATGCCGCCTCCTGCAGATTCCCTGCCAATGGGTCGCTAGCAGGGGGTGTTAATCATCCTGATCGTATCTGATCGGAATGATTGCTGTCCGCAGCATCAGAAGTGGAGGAGCAGCGTTAACATGTTTCCGTTGCATTTGCAGCTACATAAATCGGCCCCTAAGTCTCATGTGATATCTGAGCTTTCAAACATTTTTATAATATTTCCTAATAATAAAATGTAAAAAGTCTTACCGCTATAATATTATTCTCAGAATGTTCATTTATATTTGCAGTTTAGTGTGTGGATGTTAATACTGTATATGTTAATTAAAATGAACACCGAATGATATAAAAGTATTCATTTCATACAATCTCTAGATGTTTTATTTTCATACGGCTAGATTTAGAGTTTTGTCGGTAAGGACCCGCGTAGCTAACGCTGGCTTTTTTCTGGCCGCACCATAAAAATAACTCTGGTATTGAGAGTCCACATAAAGGCTGCGTTAGGCTCCAAAAAAGGAGCGTAGAGCATATTTAACGCCACTGCAACTCTCGATACCAGAGTTGCTTACGGACGTGTCCAGCCTCAAAAACGTGCTCATGCACGATTCCCCCATAGGAAACAATGGGGCTGTTTGAGCTGAAAAAAAAACCTAACACCTGCAAAAAAGCCACGTTCAGCTCCTAACGCAGCCCCATTGTTTGCTATGGGGAAACACTTCCTACGTCTGCACCTAACACTCTAGCATGTACCCCGAGTCTAAACACCCCTAACCTTACACTTATTAACCCCTATTCTGCCGCCCCCGCTATTGCTGACTCCTGCATATTATTATTAACCCCTAATCTGCCGCTCCGTAAACCGCCACTACTTTATCCCTATGTACCCCTAATCTGCTGCCCCTAACACCGCCGACACCTATATTATATTTATTAACCCCTAATCTGCCCCCCACAACGTCGCCTCCACCTGCCTACACTTATTAACCCCTAATCTGCCAACCGGACCTGAGCGCTACTATAATAAAGTTATTAACCCCTAATCTGCCTCACTAACCCTATAATAAATAGTATTAACCCCTAATCTGCCCTCCCTAACATCGCCGACACCTAACTTCAATTATTAACCCCTAATCTGCCGACTGGAGCTCACCGCTATTCTAATAAATGTATTAACCCCTAAAGCTAAGTCTAACCCTAACACTAACACCCCCCTAAATTAAATATAATTTACATCTAACGAAATTAATTATCTCTTATTAAATAAATTATTCCTATTTAAAGCTAAATACTTACCTGTAAAATAAATCCTAATATAGCTACACTATAAATTATAATTATATTATAGCTATTTTAGGATTAATATTTATTTTACAGGTAACTTTGTAATTATTTTAACCAGGTACAATAGCTATTAAATAGTTAATAACTATTTAATAGTTACCTAGTTAAAATAATAACAAAATTACCTGTAAAATAAATCCTAACCTAAGTTACAATTAAACCTAACACTACACTATCAATAAATTAATTAAATAAAATATCTACAATTACCTACAATTAAACCTAACACTACACTATCAATACATTAATTAAATACAATATCTACAAATAACTACAATGAAATAAACTAACTAAAGTACAAAAAATAAAAAAGAACTAAGTTACAAAAAATAAAAAAATATTTACAAACATAAGGAAAATCTTACAACAATTTTAAACTAATTACACCTACTCTAAGCCCCCTAATAAAATAACAAAGCCCCCCAAAATAAAAAATGCCCTACCCTATTCTAAATTACTAAAGTTCAAAGCTCTTTTACCTTACCAGCCCTGAACAGGGCCCTTTGCGGGGCATGCCCCAAAGAATTCAGCTCTTTTGCCTGTAAAAAAAACATACAATACCCCACCCCCAAACTTTACAACCCACCACCCACATACCCCTAATCTAACCCAAACCCCCCTTAAATAAACCTAACACTAAGTCCCTGAAGATCATCCTACCTTGTCTTCACCATACCAGGTTCACCGATCCGTCCTGGCTCCAAAATCTTCATCCAACCCAAGCGGGAGCTGGCGATCCATCATCCGGCGGCTGAAGAGGTCCAGAAGAGGCTCCAAAGTCTTCATCCTATCTGGGAAGAAGAGTAGATCCGGACCGGCAACCATCATCTTCCAAGCAGCATCTTCTATCTTCATCCGATGAGGACCGGCTCCATCCTGAAGACCTCCACCGCGGACCCATCTTCATCCGGCGACGTCCAACTGAAGAATGACGGTTCCTTTAAGGGACGTCATCCAAGATGGCGTCCCTCGAATTCCGATTGGCTGATAGGATTCTATCAGCCAATCGGAATTAAGGTAGGAATATTCTTATTGGCTGATGGAATATTAAGGTAGGAATATTCTGATTGGCTGATGGAATGCGAGCTCAATCTGATTGGCTGATTGGATCAGCCAATCGGATTAAACTTGATTCTGATTGGCTGATTCCATCAGCCAATCAGAATATTCCTACCTTAATATTCCATCAGCCAATCAGAATATTCCTACCTTAATTCCGATTGGCTGATAGAATCCTATCAGCCAATCGGAATTCGAGGGACGCCATCTTGGATGACGTCCCTTAAAGGAACCGTCATTCTTCAGTTGGACGTCACCGGATGAAGATGGGTCCGCGGTGGAGGTCTTCAGGATGGAGCCGGTCCTCATCGGCTGAAGATAGAAGATGCCGCTTGGAAGATGATGGTTGCCGGTCCGGATCTACTCTTCTTCCCGGATAGGATGAAGACTTTGGAGCCTCTTCTGGACCTCTTCAGCCGCCGGATGATGGATCGCCAGCCCCCGCTTGGGTTGGATGAAGATTTTGGAGCCAGGACGGATCGGTGAACCTGGTATGGTGAAGACAAGGTAGGATGATCTTCAGGGGCTTAGTGTTAGGTTTATTTAAGGGGGGTTTGGGTTAGATTAGGGGTATGCGGGTGGTGGGTTGTAATGTTGGGGGGGGTATTGTATGTTTTTTTTTACAGGCAAAAGAGCTGAATTCTTTGGGGCATGCCCCGCAAAGGGCCCTGTTCAGGGCTGGTAAGGTAAAAGAGCTTTAAACTTTAGTAATTTAGAATAGGGTAGGGCATTTTTTATTTTGGGGGGATTTGTTATTTTATTAGGGGGCTTAGAGTAGGTGTAATTAGTTTAAAATTGTTGTAAGATTTTCCTTATGTTTGTAAATATTTTTTTATTTTTTGTAACTTAGTTCTTTTTTATTTTTTGTACTTTAGTTAGTTTATTTCATTGTAGTTATTTGTAGGTATTGTATTTAATTAATGTATTGATAGTGTAGTGTTAGGTTTAATTGTAGGTAATTGTAGGCATTTTATTTAATTAATTTATTGATAGTGTAGTGTTAGGTTTAATTGTAACTTAGGTTAGGATTTATTTTACAGGTAATTTTGTAATTATTTTAACTATTTTAGCTATTAAATAGTTCTTAACTATTTAATAGCTATTGTACCTGGTTAAAATAAATACAAAGTTACCTGTAAAATAAATATTAATCCTAAAATAGCTATAATATAATTATAATTTATATTGTAGCTATATTAGGATTTATTTTACAGGTAAGTATTTAGCTTTAAATAGGAATAATTTATTTAATAAGAGTTAATTTATTTCGTTAGATTTAAATTATATTTAAGTTAGGGGGGTGTTAGTGTTAGGGTTAGACTTAGCTTTAGGGTTTAATACATTTATTAGAATAGCGGTGAGCTCCAGTCGGCAGATTAGGGGTTAATAACTTTATTATGATAGTGGCGCGGTCCGTCGGCAGATTCGGGGTTAATAAGTGTAGGCAGGTGGAGG
Organism: Bombina bombina; assembly: GCF_027579735.1. Lineage (NCBI taxonomy): Eukaryota > Metazoa > Chordata > Amphibia > Anura > Bombinatoridae > Bombina > Bombina bombina. The sequence continues at coordinate 241,284,720 of NC_069504.1, read as the reverse complement.
CGACGTTGTGGGGGGCAGATTAGGGGTTAATAAATATAATATAGGGGTCGGCGGTGTTAGGGGCAGCAGATTAGGGGTACATAAGGATAACGTAGGTGGCGGTCGGCAGATTAGGGGTTAAAAAAATTAAATCGAGTGGCGGCGATGTGGGGGGGCCTCGGTTTATGGGTACATAGGTAGTTTATGGGTGTTAGTGTACTTTAGAGTACAGTAGTTAAGAGCTTTATGAACCGGCGTTAGCCCAGAAAGCTCTTAACTACTGACTTTTTTCTGCGGCTGGAGTTTTGTCGTTAGATTTCTAACGCTCACTTCAGACACGACTCTAAATACCGGAGTTAGAAAAATCCCATTGAAAATATAGGATACGCAATTTACGTAAGGGGATCTGCGGTATGGAAAAGTCGCGGCTGAAAAGTGAGCGTTAGACCCTTTTTTGAGTGACTCCAAATACCGGAGGTAGCCTAAAACCAGCGTTAGGAGCCTCTAACGCTGGTTTTCACGGCTACCGCCAAACTCCAAATCTAGGCCATAGAAAACTGTAATCAAACACATTAGGCAGTAATGGTTCATATTAAATTATTTGTCACCAGTGTTTAATTTCACAGTGCCTGTGTATATTTTGATTCAAGGCATAAAAAAATAAACTTTTACTTTTTTAGTTTTAACCCATTTTAATTTAGGAAAACCAAACCAGATGTTCTGGATTTATCTCAAACTGTATGTTGCACAGGAGGTTACATTAATTCAAATCTGATTCTTGTAAATTGGGATCTCATATAAATGGAAACCAAAAAACATCCGGATTAAGTTCAAAATTTTCTCACTGCAAATGATAGCAGATTGAACAAACCCCCTAGTAAATTCTATATCACAGTTGAACCTCACAGTGAAGCTTAAGAGTTGCTACAATATACATCTTCTTGCATACAGTCATAATGAGGCTAATCAGCAGCTTGTGTGAATTAACAGCCATTGTTTTGTATCAACATTTTGTGTCTAAGAGTCACTACAACCAATGAACAATAAAGCAAAATCATGCAGCTACACAGTGATGTCTAACGTCCAATTGTTAATACATTATTTCTCTTGGCAGCTATTCAAACCAGCTGTACATTTAGCTAGTACCATAAAAAGTCAATGTGGACAATTAAAAACAAATGATTGCATGGAGTTATCTCCCACAACTATAAAGTGTACTTGCAACCACTTAGCATACGCTACTGACCCAACCCAGTCTATCTCAGACACTTGTGATTTCTAAATATTAAACTAGTCTTTAAAATCAGTACAATCACTTTTTGTTTTAACATGCAGCATACTGATTTATAGATTTAATTAATTTGCATAAGCTAATGTCATTTAAATATGTGTTTTTATCCCTGAAAAAGAACATGCACGTATTTTACTATTTGGCTGTTATTCTGTATTCTATAGGCCATTTAAAACTATCAAAGTATGGAGAACAGTTTTTTTCAAGTGGGTAGAATAGTTAATTATATTTTGTTTGAACAAAACAACCAATAAAGATATTTTTTTGCATGGGGTTGTATAATAATTGAGCTCAGATCCCATGTTAAAGGGACACTGTAAAATGTTCTCCTCCAGAATAAATAGCATCTGCTGCCCTCAAACCCCAAACCCTCACCAATTTTAGTTATTTACAAAAACTATCACCTAGATTTAGAGTTTTGCGTTAGCCGTCAAAAGCAGCGTTAAGGGGTCCTAATGCTGCTTTTGGCCTCCCGCTGGTATTTAGAGTCAGCCAGGAAAGGGTCTAACGCTCACTTGCCTACCACGATTCCAGGCTACCGCAGATCCCCTTACACCAATTGCGCATCCTATCTTTTCAATGGGATCTGCTTAACGCCGGTATTTGGAGTCTTGGGAGAAGTGAGCGGTAGACCCTCTACCGACAATACTCCTACCGCCAAAAAAAGTCAGTAGTTAAGAGCTTTATGGGCTAACGCCGGAATATAAAGCTCTTAACTACTGTGCTCTAAAGTACACTAACACCCATAAACTACCTATGTACCCCTAAACCGAGGCCCCCCACATCGCCGCCACTATAATAAAAATTTTGAACCCCTAATCTGCCGACCGGACACCGCCTCCACCTACATTATATCTATAAACCCCTAATCTGCTGCCCCTAACATCGCCGACCCCTATATTATATTTATTAACCCCTAATCTTCCCCCCCACAACGTCGCCACCACCTAACTACACTTATTAACCCCTAATCTGCTGACCGGACCTCGCCGCCACTATAATAAATGTATTAACTTTAACCCCTAAACTGCCGCACTCCCACCTCGCAAACACTATAATAAATTTGATTAACCCCTAATCTGCCCTCCCTAACATCGCCGCCACCTACCTTCAATTATTAACCCCTAATCTTCCGCCCGCAACATCGCCGCTACTATAATAAAATTATTAACCCCTAAACCTAACTCTAACCCTAACCCTAACACCCCCCTAACATAAATATAATTTAAATTAAACGAAATAATATTCCTAAAATTAACTAAATTAATACTATTTAAAACTAAATACTTACCTATAAAATAAACAGTAAGATAGGTACAATATAAATAATAATTACATTGTAGCTATTTTAGGATTTATATTTATTTTACAGGCAACTTTGTATTTATTTTAACTAGGTACAATAGCTAATAAATAGTTAATAACTATTTAATAGCTACCTAGTTAAAATACATACAAAATTACCTGTAAAATAATTCCGAACCTAAGTTAGAAATACACCTAACACTACACTATCATTAAATTAATTAAATAAATTACATACAATTAGCTAAAATAAAATACAATAAAATAAACTATACTATAATACAAAAAAACAAACACTAAATTACCAAAAATAAAAAAGAATTACAAGCAGTTTAAACAAATTACACCTAATCTAAGCCCCCTAATAAAATAAAAAAGCCCCCCAAAATAAAAAAATCCCTACTATATTCTAAAATACAAAAGTAATCAGCTCTTTTACCAGCCCTTAAAAGGGCTTTTTGCGGGGCATTGCCCCAAAGTAATCAGCTCTTTTACCTGAAAAGAAAAATACAATACCCCCCCAACATTACAACCCACCACCCACACACCCCTACTCTAACCCACCCAAACCCCCCTTAAATAAACCTATCACTAACCCCCTGAAGATCATCCTACCTTGAGTCGTCTTCACCCAGCCGAGCCGAATTCTTCATCCAAGGTGCGCAGAGGAGGTCCTTGATCCGGTAGAAGTCTTCATCCAAGCGGCAAAGAATAGGTCCTCCATCCAGTAGAAGTGTTCATCCAGACGGCGTCTTCAATCTTCATCCATCCGGAGCGGAGCCATCTTCAACAGAGCCGACGCAGAGCCATCCTCTTCAACCGACGGACTAACGACGAATGAAGGTTCCTTTAAGGGACGTCATCCAAGATGGCATCCCTTCAATTCCGATTGGCTGATATAAGGTATAATAAATCTGATTGGCTGATGCAATCAGCCAATCAGATTGAAGTTCAATTCGATTAGCTGATCCAATCAGCCAATCGTATTGAACTCGCATTCTATTGGCTGTTCCGATGGCTCCACTCCGCTCCGGATGGATGAAGATTGAAGATGCCGCCTGGATGAACACTTCTACCGGATGGAGGAACTCTTCTTTGCCGCTTGGATGAAGACTTCTACCGGATCAAGGACCTCCTCTGTGCACCTTGGATGAAGAATTCGGCTCGGCTGGGTGAAGACGACTCAAGGTAGGATGATCTTCAGGGGGTTAGCGATAGGTTTATTTAAGGGGGGTTTGGGTGGGTTACAGTAGGGGTGTGTGGGTGGTGGGTTGTAATGTTGGGGGGGTATTGTATTTTTCTTTTCAGGTAAAAGAGCTGATTACTTTGGGGCAATGCCCCGCAAAAAGCCCTTTTAAATGCTGGTAAAAGAGCTGATTACTTTTGTATTTTAGAATAGGGTAGGGAATTTTTTATTTTGGGGGGCTTTTTTATTTTATTAGGGGGCTTAGATTAGGTGTAATTAGTTTAAACTGCTTGTAATTCTTTTTTATTTTTTGTAATTTAGTGTTTGTTTGTTTTTGTATTATAGTATAGTTTATTTTATTGTATTTTATTTTAGCCTGTAAAATAAATATAAATCCTAAAATAGCTGCAATGTTAATTTTATTAGTTATATTGTAGCTATATTAGGGTTTATTTTCTAGGTAAGTATTTAGTTTTAAATAGGATTATTTTATTTAATTTTAGGAATATTATTTCGTTTAATTTAAATTATATTTATGTTAGGGGGTGTTAGGGTTTGGGTTAGAGTTAGGTTTAGGGGTTAATAAATTTATTATAGTAGCGGCGATGGTGCGGGCGGGAGATTAGGGGTTAATAATTGTAGGTAGGTGGCGGCGATGTTAGGGAGGGCAGATTAGGGGTTAATACTATTTATTATAGTGTTTTTGAGGCGGGAGTGCGGCGGTTTAGGGGTTAATACATTTATTATAGTGGCGGCAATGTCCGGTCGGCAGACTAGGGGTTAATAAGTGTAGGTAAGGTGGCGGCAACGTTGGGGGGGCAGATTAGGGGTTCATAGGGATAATGTAGTTCGCGGAGGTGTCCGGAGCGGCAGATTAGGGGTTAATGGTATAATGCAGGTGTCAGTGATAGCGGGGGCGGCAGATTAGGGGTTAATAAGTGTAAGGTTAGGGGTGTTTAGACTCGGGGTACATGTTAGGGTGTTAGGTGTAGACTTAGAGAGTGTTTCCCCATAGGAATCAATGGGGCTGCGTTAGGAGCTGAACGCTGCTTTTTTGCAGGTGTTAGGTTTTTTTCAGCCCAAACTGCCCCATTGTTTCCTATGGGAATATCGTGCACGAGCACGTTTTAGCTGCTTACCGCTACCGTAAGCAACGCTGGTATTGAGGGTTGAAGTGGAGCTAAGTTAGGCTCAACGCACCCTTTTTTTAGCCTAACGCAGCCCCTCAGACAACTCTAAATACCAGCGTTGTCTTAAGGGTGCGTTGGGAAAAAAAGCAGCGTTAGCTACGCGGGTCTTTATCGACAAAACTCTAAATCTAGCCGTATATTTCTTACAGTGCGAGGTCAGGGATGCTTGGAAGAGTCACTAGACAATTTCATACCATAGCAGTGTTAGGGCATTATGCCAAAGAATAACCCCTTAAAATGTGTTCCCAATACAATCTTGCTTAACTATATATATTGCATGAAATCTTGGTGAAGTTACTGCAACTCTTGTATAATTATGCTATGTTTATTACTAATTAAGAGTTTTTGGATGAGACATCAGACATGATGGGTGGAACAAAGCAAATAATTCATAGAAGCAGATTGTGCAACTTGTGTGGTTTGGTAGCTCTCTGCGTCATATTCTGCAACACATAGTAAAAACAATGATATCCTAATAAAAGTGTAGCTTCATTTTGTTAATAAGCTTTTATTATTGTCTTTCTCTTCCTTTTCAATATGCTACACTAAATAGTATGTTACTCCAGATAACCTTTCTTTCACATTAGAAGGCAGTATATAATATGTGCAACAGAAGCTATATACAATAACAGGGATATAGTTTGGTTCTAGTTCTCTATATCCAGGTAATTTTTATTTTTTCATACTTGAGAAATATCCCTCATCAAACAGCCTGTAAAATGATTGCATAGTGACTGAAGCAAATGTGAAATATATGTGTGTGTGTATATATATATATATATATACTCTGGAATCCCACATCCCCAAACAAAATGACAATGAAAAAAAGGTTTTAAAAGTAGCAAAAATCTTTATTCGAAAAATTTTAAAAAGTAAAAAGAAACATAAAAATCCAAATTACAGGCCTATAACTTGGTTAGAGCACAATGCCAAACATGTTTCAGGACAAGGGTTTTTTTTTGTGATGATCATCTGGGGTTGCCATTTCCCTTGGTCAGAGAAGAATTTCCTGGTATTTCGAGGATGGACTGACCTTGTTAAAGGGCCATGATACCCAAATGTTGAAATACTTGAAAGTGATGCAGCATAGCTGTAAAAAGCTGACTAGAAAATATCGCCTGAACATCTCTATGTAAAAAAGAAAGATATTTTATCTCAAAAATTCCTCAGTAGCCACATCCCATTGTAAAGGACTTCTAAGCAGCAAATCAGTATGTCTGTCCCGGTACAGCTAAGGGAGTGAGTTTTCATGCGCACTTATCTTATTTCCATATTCAGTTTAAGGAGGTTCACTATGAAATCTCATGAGAGTTAAGTGAAATCTCATGAGATCACAGTAAAAGAGTTCATGACCTCAGCACTGTTAATGCCGATTGGTTGCTGTTCATTTCTTCATTTATTTTTTTTACCTGCAGCTGGGCAGCAGCTGAGTATAACTTTTTACACAGAGCTTACTCTGGTGAGCTGAGGAAATTGTGAGTTAAAAGATCTTCCTTTTTTACATAGAGATGTTCAGATGATATTTTCCTGTCAGCTTTTTACAGTTATACTGCATCAGTTTCAAGTGATTTGGCATATGAGTATTATGTCCCTTTAAGTGGTATCAGACTGATGTACTTCAGGAAAGTTCTCCATTGTGAAAAGCACAGTTGGGCTTAAAAAAGCTACTCCTGTATGGTTACCAGGCCAGAACAAGCCACTGAAATGTTGTTCCTTCCTGGCAGATTGCTTCTCTTTCTATATGTATTTGTATTATGATCCTGGGGAATGTCTCCCTAAGGGTGATGGGGGAACCAGAAGTAGACTCCTTGCCCAATGTGCTTAAAGGAATTTGACTTCATGTCACTGACGAGCCCCAAAGGAGGCCGAAACGATTGTCTGGGGTTGTCATTTCCCTTGTACAGAGTAAAATTGTGTGGTATTTTGGGGTTTGACTGACTTTGTAACTTCAGGATAGTTCTCCTTTGTGAAAAGCACAGTTGGGCTAAATGAGGCTACTCCTAGGTGGTAACTGGGCCATAGAACGAGCCACCAAGCTGTTGTTCATTCCTGGCAGACTGCTTCTCTTTTTGTATGCTTTTTTTGTGGGGGTACTCACTGGTACTGAGTACCACCACCTCTGTCATCTCATAGGTAATATTTGTGATTACCATACATCAGGATGCTGCAAAATAAATCAAGCATTGTAAATAAATTTGTCCCTTTTCTGAGCAAAACATTTCAATCAATAATTGATTACTGGCACTTTTTATTTTAACAAAAAAGCACTGTGTATATATATTTAATGCAGCCCCTTTGGGTATTATATGAGTATTCCCTTATTTATTTACACCTTCACCCTTTAGCTGCTGCCTGCTGACCATTTCATTGATACTTAAATTTTAAGCACTAATGAAAGTCATTTTTCAGTGAGAAACCCACACAACCTATATACAGGTACAAAATCCTTTATCCAAACTACTTGGGACTAGAAAAGTTTGGACGTTAGAATAGAAAATAAGAATTTCTTATGTAACTTAGTCAATATTTACATGTCATAATACAGCTTATTTATGCAAGGTAGTTTTATATCTTTTTTAGTACGTTCTTCTTACAAGTGGAGAGTGCAATTGAATTTAACGTGTGTTGGGATAGCGCAACCTCTGGCTCTGGCTCGAGAAACAAAAAAGTTTTACAAAACACATAAAAAATACATTTAAAATACAGTTACACTCATAATAACACCATCTAATACAATTTTTTTTGTTAAATTATTGCACAAAAAGTTACAAGGTCTCAAAGATATAAGGGTGACGATTTATCATCGCTGAGCGGATCATGTCCGACAGACATACGCTGTTGGCATTTATCTTATGCACAAGTAGTTCTTGTTAACTGCTTTTGCAATGCCTCCCCCTGCAGATTTGCAGGCCGCTAGCATGGGGTGTCAATTAGCCGATTGTATAGGATTGGGCAGATTGATGTCTGCAGCCTCAGAGCAGTCTTAAGACCGCTGCTTCTTAACTGCTGTTTCCAGGGAGCCTGAAGGCTTGCGCGGTAACAGGGGCATAGGTCTTAGGTGTTAGAAAAAAAAAGGCAGATAAAGAGCTTTAACATTTAGATACATACATATACATGTCTAAATATTTATATGTATGTATATATACATACATATGTGTTTACAGATATATTTATGTATTTATATTTGTATTTATGTATTTACAGACATATATACAAAATATAAACACATAAATACATATGTACACACATATAGACATATATATATATATATATATATATATATATATATATATATATATATATATATATATATATATGTGCATTGGAGCCCTTTGTAGTCAAGTAGATGAAAACATGTTAAAGCATATTTATGCAATATTCATTTTTAATAAAGTGTTATACTGTGTATTTACTGTAAATATTTCAGATTCCTATGTTCGGCACTAAATAAATGTTCATATATATATATATATATATATATATATATATATATATATATATATATATATATATACTGTGTATATATATATATATATATATATTCATCTAAATATATAGGTATAGCTATATATTTTACCAAAACACCATCAGATATATGTAGAAATATGTATTTATGAATAAATAGAACATATTCTGCTATGTGAAGAACATATGAATGTGAAATATTAATATTTTCATGTTGGGTTAACGCACTTGAGAATATGCAATCGGGTTTTCGTGTGAGTAGAGTGTTAAGATTTTTTTCCACTTTTCCAGCTCCATTGACTTATATGGAGGAATATGTAAATGCTGTTGCGATATTCTAACTTCAGCTTTTTGCGCACATTGGTTTAGCACACAAGTGAACATTTTTTACTTTCATCTTGTAATACAAGCACTACCTGATGCATGCAAAAGCTTACTTTTGCGGGGGTTAGTGCACGAGCGAGAGTAATAAATACCGCTCCATTCGTAATCTGGCCCAGAAGGTTGTGACTTAAAGTTACTGGTGGGGGGAAATGGTGTTTTTTTTAATTTTATTTTTAAAAGAATATTATTTAAAAAGTTTGGAATTCTGAATAATTCTGTTTTTTGGAATTATGGATTTGGGGATTTGTAACCATATTGTATTTTTCAGCAGTCCCAGCAAATTCTGCTACCTGCTGACTGGTATCATCACATATATGCCTTTTCTTATTGGCTTGCCTGCTGTCTCAGCTAGCTCCCAGTAGCACATTGCTGCTTCTTCCATAAAGGATACTAAGAGACCTGAGAAAATTTGATAATAAAAGGAAATTTGAAAGCTGTTTAAAATTGTACGCTCTAACTGAATCATTAAAGAAAAACTTTGGATTTCATATCCCTTTTGGAAATTATATAAATTAGTTATTTGTATTTTTAAAGGTATACCACGCTCATACAGCGGGTTAGGGACCGGTGCCGCACTGTAAAGTGAAAACCGCCTTAAAGTGAAACAAGGCAGTTTTAGCTTTCTTTTCACTTGCCAGTGTGTTTAAAAACTTGAAACCATGTTTGAACTAACATATATTAGGGGTGCAATAGTGCTACGTTTAGTTTAACACTAGCACAGCACAGTATTCAATTAGTATTCAATAAATACTGTACCTGTAAAATAGTGACAATTACTGTAGTAAAATTTGCCAGACTACAACACTAAGACACAGATTGCAATGTAATGCTGTAAACAGAGTGAACTAAGCATAACAAAATGGTGCCAGTCACTTTTCTTGCAATCTCACAATGATTACAGCACTGTTTCAAACTCCTTGGAGGTTGAACTTCAGCTCCACAAAGTGCTGTATTAGTGAAGCGCTGTAAAGTTAAGCGCTGTAAAGTGAGGTATACCTGTACATCAGTTTTAAGTGCAGCATGTTATCCTGTGTATTTCAGCTAACCCTACACATTCGGTGCTCTGACAAAATGCCGACAGACATTTGGCTGAAGCACAGAATGCCGAAGCATGTTTCGAGTTCGGCCGAGGGCAGATACGCTCCAGAGTGCTCTGTTCTAATCAGAGCCTCGCAACTGCCTCTGGGAACCTAACCATGGGTCCCAGCCCGCACGTCTTGTAATTCCCTGTCTGTGAAATTATCTCTATATCTATTGAATCTATCTATTTATATATCTATCTATTGAATCTATCTATTGAATTTATGTATCTATCACATCTATTTATCTATCTATCAAATCTATCTACCTATCTCGTGGCCGGACTGTTATCTGACAGCTACTTGTGTGCCGGACTATTATCTGTTGGCAAAATGTCCGTCTGCCAAATGTCTGTTGGCCAAATGTCCGTCAGCTAACAGTCCGGCCACAACACATTCAACAGATACCTTTACATTGCAGATATCATGAAAAGAGCATCATCTACCTAGTATGGTTTTGTTATGTAGGGATCATTAGAACAAATTATTTTATTTGTCTAAACTTTATGGTTCCATGCTAATAACAATACATCTTTCAAAACACAAAAATTTGAATTTAAAACCTATATTTTTCAGTTAATTGGATACAGTCCATTCAAAAGCTGTAAAAACTATCTTATGTAGTTTTCTTTTAGCTTTGCAGTGAGTTAATGAGCCTTATATTTTGCATGAGGAACATTTGATGGTTTTCAATTAACCTTTTAATCATATTTTTAACTGTTTTGTTTATTTTTCTGTTTCAATTAACTTTACCTTTAGTAAACATTGTGTGGCCTCTCAAATACCAAATCTTGCCATTTTTCAAGGATGTTACCAAAAAGTTTTCACATATGCCAAAAGAATGCTAAAAAACTTACATTTTGTATATTACCTATCTAATAATAAACATTTTAAAATGGTTTGATACATAAAATATTTGTGTATTGCTCCTTTATGTATTTTTGTTGTGCTATGTTATTAATATTCTAACATTTTGTGGTTTTAATTCCATGTTTTTCCTTCCTCAGGGATAGGGATGGGTGTGTGTCTAAAGTACAATTTGTTTGGTTGAACGAATAGTGCTGTGGACATTCGTTTTAGAGAAACGAATGTTGATAAGGGCGTAAAACCCTTGAAATTCATTATTTATATATTATTTCTGATTTTCGAATGTTACTTTTGTTTTCGAATGTTCATAATTAGGGGTCAATTTTCAGGCTCGCCAGAAACAGAAGTTATGAAGAAGCGCTGCTCCATAACCTGTCTACCTGCTCTGAGGCGGCGGACAGAAATCAACCCAATCGAATACAATCAGGTTGATTGACACCCCCTGCTAGCGGCCCATTGGCCACGAATCTGCAGGGGGCGGCATTGCACCAGCAGTTCACAAGAACTGCTGGTGCATTGATAAATATCGATGTGTGGTGGACATGATACGCTACATCATAGGCTGACCCCTTAGAATGAATATTTGCATTCAAAATCTCAAAAGTAGCATTCAATTTAACAAATAATATTGAGAAGTTCAATAGTTTATGTGGCAGGGACTTTAGTAAAATTATACATAATAGATACAAATTTATCAAATCAAATTTTTCAATTTCAAATATTTCATAATTTAAATATTACATTTAAAGAAAGCTTTACAAATACTATTACAAATATAAATTAAGTTTAATTTTTCTAATTCGAATATTGCATAATTCAAATATTACTCTTACAAATATATTGATTCAAGTTTTTCTAATTCAATTATTACGTTTAAAGATATCATTAGAAATACAATTACATTAAACGAATGTTAGAATGTTGTACAAACATTTGCAATTTAAAACGATTGAACGAATGTGTTAAAATTTGTTTTGTCTTTCTAATGTTGCAAAACATTAACCCATCCCTATTCAGGGTCTTTTTGCTCAAGCCTTTCTTGCTTAATCAGGGTCTAGTTGATAGAGCATAGGCAGATAAGATCTGGGATTGTGTGCAACTGTACATTAATTAGGGTTCCATTGTCTGGACCATCCCAATGGCATTTTACAGCACTGTCTACAGAGAATGATGAATAGCATTTTAAAGTGTTGTTGCCTTAAAATTCAGGATAAGTGTGATGGCCTCCTTGTTGAGCTCCCACTGACCACAATTATGAAAATGAGCTAGAATATTCAGATAAGCAAATAAAGGTTGTGGGAGGCATCAAGGTTCAAGACCAAATCACCTATCAGTTATACCAATGTACTGCATGCTAAGAACATTACTGCATTTAAAAAGTTACACATAGATTTTTATTTTATTTGAGAAAAATAACTCATTCTTAAGTTACACAACAGAGTTAATTCATTTAAATTTGAAGTTACTTGACCGTAGTAAATCCCCTCCATAGGATGAAAAGCATGGGAATTTTTAAGTGAATCTATCCAAGAAAAATGGGCATATTTTACTAATGCAACAGAATACCCTGTTAATAGTTAGCAATCCAGCGTAAGTAATCTCATTAATATCTTTATGCCATTCCGTTAATGAACCTTTATTTGGCTTTGTTATTTGTGTGCTGCATAGATTGAAATGGTTTATAAGCACTGTTTAACTAATCCCAAATAAATAAACTGCTTTGTAACTGGAGTTGTGTCCTTGTCACTGCACACCATATAAAATGAACTGTACACATTAGCAGTTTTCCTTTTTTTCCTATGGCAGTTCAATATTGAACTATAAAAAAAAAATGTCTAAGAGAGCTGCCACATCAAATAAATGTTACTGCTGAAAAATAGTAGGCTGAGAAGGGTGAGTAATTTAAACCATGTACTTTATGTTGCACAAGAAAAGACAGGAAATGTGTTTTCTTAAAACTATTTGCTAAGAGCAGCTGTTTTCTTTTAGGTTTTGGACAAATGCGGCTTTTGTTCATTGTCTGCAGGTTAACAAAATAAATTGGATCTTACCCTATATGTTTGAGTCATGGAGAATTTATGTATAGACTATACAAATGCAACTAGTGTAATTAGATTGGTTTTTATTTTTTTCAAATAGTAACACAATGACAATACTGGGAGAAAAATCACCTGTGTTTAAATAAGGAGTTAACCATAGTAATATTTATAGCTGTAGCTACTAAAAGTCTTAAATATGAATTTTATTCTGCAAATTAAAATATTTGAAATGTTTTTGGGTTTTTTAAACTTGGCATCATATGTTTAACTATCCAGTATTTTAAAAACATTGCATTTCCTAGAATGTTGTGGACAGCAAAATTAGCAACTGTAGATGTGACAGAACAGTGTCAAAAAGTCTAAAGTGTTTTTTTTTTTTTCATTTAAATTAATTTGTTCTGTACGGTAAGGTTTTGTTCTGTGAGTGAAAAGTGAATCGTTATGGGATAGATACTGCCCCACTGGCTATAATGGATAGTAACTGACAAATTATGGTGTTGATGATTGGGGCAGATGCAAATGTCTTTGAATGATTCAATTTTCAAGTTGTGATGTTGCACAAATAGGTTTTATTAAATTTATGTCAAGATATTAAGTTCTGATCATAAATTATCCTCACATAGGAGTCGATTATCTAAACCTCACAAGATCAGATGTGTTTTTTTATATAGATTCTCACATTATTGTTAAAAAGTTGCAGTGCCTGGGAGTGCCGAGATGGCTCCTACGTATATAAAGTAATGCAGCTTGCTGGAAAGGGACACTTCACTCAATAGAGCAAAGTTACCAGGGGGGACACTTTAAAAATTAAATCCTGCAGCCAATATAAATCCCATTAGGCTGCTTTCTGCGTATAGCATCTTACAATCACTTCTATTTTTGTGTTGGCCTATTAGGGTATTTTGAGCATTTTGAAAAAAGCTCGCCACCTTCTAGCTGGCAAGAAAAAACAATGAGATCTACAGTGTTAAAATATTTACAAAATGACGCTGGGATTTGAGAGACAATTTCATATATGCCCCTGAAACTCCCATGTTCAGCCCATTTTTCCCAAAAGCAACAATTATGCTTTGTATTTTGTACTTAGAAGTATGAATTTATAAGTGATTTTTCCACATCCAGTGTTCTTAAATTGCAATTTTCACTGTGCATATTTAATAAAATGTATTCCTGTGTGATTTACATACAAGTTTTCAGTTTTTGATAAAATACGATTTTTGGTGAACAATTTGGTTACAATTTTTGATGCACCTTAACAATGCATTTTTTTCCTGCATATTTATGTGTGAACGGTTCAACTATTTGTTTTGTATAAATTTTAAATTATGATTTTAATTGTGCACTTGTGTAATGTATGTATCTCCTTCCCATATGAAAATGCAGTATACGCCCCTTAGTGAGTCACCCAGTTTTCATGGTAAAAAATTGCTTTATAGAATTTCACCAGGGAAATAGAAGACCTTTAGATAATATGTAGGCTGACCATATTTCCTTGAGACAAAAACGAGACATTGAGATGTCAAAAACGGGACGGGATTAATATTCTTTATTCATAGGAAAAAAAGTAAGATTTTAACAAAAGTTAACTTTTATGACATGAATATAAACTATTGAGCCAACAATTATCCTTCAGTGACAGAAGAATTCATAAATTTTTTAGGTAGACGTAGAGTTATAACATCTAAGTACCAATCCACAGTGTTTTCACAATGTTCTCATGATCTAAATTGGGAATGTGACATGTGTATATTTTTTAATCACATGCCCTTAACTCAATGTTTCCAAAATTGTAATGATCCTATATGTTGTCAAGGCAGATTCCACCATATTAACTGATTTTAAAGGGTAAAAGTGTAGCCTCTGAACAGGCGTTTGGTTTGAAGATCTGGATTAGTAGTTGTAGATTTTTTTTTAGCTGAGTTGCTGAGTTGCCCAAAATCATTGTTACATGGTGGAAGAACTGAGAAAAATGTGGAAATAGTTACTTGATAATGATAACCGTGATTTATAACGTCTGTACAACCAGAACTGCAGCAGCATAATAAGTATAATTAACAATTAACAATTAACAATATATGACAATTAAATTGATTGACAGGCACAGACACTGGTCTTACCTTGGCCGTGCACAATTCTTGCAGAACTTAGACAGTTGATCTATTTGATCACTATGTTTGTATGTCCACACTGTGACACAAGAAGATGGCAAGAATTATCTCGCTGGTGGTGGTCAGCCGCTAATTCGGATGATGGCAGAGGCAGATGATCATGACATCAGATGATGACAGATCTAGTCCGACTCCTGTCCTTACTAGGCACTAGCTAGTAGTTCTAACTTCTCTCTTGTGACCAGTCTCTCTCCTCAGTTCAGTCTGACAGCTCACGACTGAGTACTGACCTGCTGTCACTTGCTTTCAATGATCACGTCCTAATTTTGAGTGCGGGCGGCATAGACGCGTTGCTGTGGATCATGTGGACACGGCCACCCAACCCCAACCCTGCAGTTAAAAAAAAATGCCCTACCCGCCCCTGGGAGTTTAAAAGTTTTAAGTAAGTGATGTGTGTGCTAAAAAATGACACTTGTGCTGGCCGCACAGTTTGATAACCCTCAAAACGGGACAAAATGAATATTATTAAAGAAATGACGGGACGGGGGAAGAAACATAAAATAACGGTACTGTCCCTTTCAAAACGGGACGTATGGTCAGCCTAATAATATGCCCCTTAGTGACTGATGATCAAAAACTCGCCGGCATGGTGAGAAATCCCACAAAATCTTAGGGGGCTATTTTTGAGCATTATATTGCAATGCCTGTGTCTCTCCTTCACATCTAGAATCCTATATAGCAAGATAAACAGCTCTCAAGCCAAAAATCGCCTTTCTAAAATTATTTGAGGGACCTCATCATACTGACATACATTCTGTTCCTTGAATCTTAATTGATGTAGTATATAAATATATCTGATGTAGTATATAAATATATCTGATGTAGTATATAAATATATCTGATGTAGTATATAAATATATCTGATGTAGTATATAAATGTTATACTTATTTCTAAGTTGATTAGATAACTGTGATTCTCTAGCTTTCCATATCCTTTTTTAATCATCTATGCCTTGATTTCTCCTATGAGTACAGCTTTCCCGGTCTCTCAGTATATCTCTGGTTTAGATTCATATTCATGGTTAAACATTTTAAACTCTAGGCACCTCACAATCATCCAGTTCCTAAATCCTAGGTCGTTTACGAGGTATGTAGGGAAAAAGAAAAATCCCAACACCTTTTCATATATCTTCTTACTGTTGATTAACAATGTGATAATTGCATGGTCCAAAATATCCTTAATATCAGCTTAGTCTCATGACGAGCCATATAGTCCTTGATTAAAAACATATCTATCCTAGAAAATGTATGATGAGATTTAGATTCACAGGTGTATTGTTTAAAGTCTGGATTCTGCACTCTCCAAATATCTTGGAGCTTTAATTTTTGGTAAAGCTTCGGAAAAATGTAGCTTCTCTATTACTCTATTATATTTATTCAAATTCTTTTTCTGAAGCCTATCCAAGATTGGGTAGGCCGATAAATTAAAATCTCCGTCTATTATAATATTATCATCTACATATTGAAGAAGTTTCATATATAAGCTGTCCCAGAACTCCAAACAAAAAAAAATTAGGAGCATAAATATTACATAGAACCAGGCGGGTATCTTGTATTAAAATTTCTAGTATTAAAAATTTCCCATTCCTATCCATCTCTTTTGAGAGAATTTGGAAATCAAATTTTTTGTTAAAAAGACAAGCCACTCCTCTTTTCCTCTTGCATGCGGGGGAAGCGATCACCTCTCCAATCCAGCCAAACTTAAGTTTATCCATCTGTAGTAATTTGGGATGAGTTTCCTGTATCATAGCGATATCAGGGGCAGATTTCTTCATAAGATTGACAATTCTTTTTCTTTTGATTGGAGAGGAGATCCCCCCCCCCCTCCACACACACACATTAAAAGAGATCAAATCAATACTTTCTTTCATCTCCTAAAACCAAGAAACTGGGAAGCGAATAGTCTAAGAAAAATATAAAAACCGAGGGGTGGGGCGTGAAGGAGAGAAATTGTGGCCAGAGAGAGTACAAAAGCAAAAACAACTCAAAATAAAAAAAAATAAATAAAAAAAGGAAAGGCAGTAAAAATAGAAAAGTAAAGCAAACCAATCCAGGTACTTCATGCATTGCTGTCTAAGCTGATGGAAATTTCTTTACCTATTTAAGATATTTTATTCTGTTGAAGCGGCACTGTAATTAAGCTTTGCTATAAAATCTCTAGCTTCCTATGGCCTAGATTTGGAGTTTGGCGGTAGCCGTGAAAACCAGCGTTAGAGGCTCCTAACGCTGGTTTTAGGCTACCGCCGGTATTTGGAGTCAGTCAAAAAAGGGTCTAACGCTCACTTTTCAGCCGCGACTTTTCCATACCGCAGATCCCCTTACATCAATTGCGTATCCTATCTTTTCAATGGGATCTTTCTAACTCCCGTATTTAGAGTCGTGGCTGAAGTGAGCGTTAGAATTCTAACGACAAAACTCCAGCCGCAGAAAAAAGTCAGTAGTTAAGAGCTTTCTGGGCTAACGCGGTTCATAAAGCTCTTAACTACTGTGCCCTAAAGTACACTAACACCCATAAACTACCTATGTACCCCTAAACTGAGGCCCCCCCACATCGCCGACACTCGATTAAATTTTTTTAACCCCTAATCTGCCGACCACCACCTACGTTATCCTTATGTACCCCTAATCTGCTGCCCCTAACACCGCCAACCCCTATATTATATTTATTAACCCCTAATCTGCCCCCCACAACGTCGCCGCCAGCTACCTACATTTATTAACCCCTAATATGCCGTCCGCACGCCGCCGCCAGCTACATTATAGCTATGTACCCCTAATCTGCTGCCCCTAACACCACCGACTCCTATATTATATTTATTAACCCCTAATCTGCCCCCCTCAACGTCCCCTCCACCTGCCTACACTTATTAACCCCTAATCTGCCGAGCGGACCGCACTGCTACTATAATAAAGTTATTAACCCCTAATCCGCCTCACTAACCCTATAATAAATAGTATTAACCCCTAATCTGTCCTCCCTAACATCGCCGACACCTAACTTCAAACATTAACCCCTAATCTGCCGACTGGAGCTCACCGCTATTCTAATAAATGTATTAACCCCTAAAGCTAAGTCTAACCCTAACACTAACACCCCCCTAAGTTAAATATAATTTAAATCTAACGAAATTAATTAACTCTTATTAAATAAATTATTCCTATTTAAAGCTAAATACTTACCTGTAAAATAAATCCTAATATAGCTACAATATAAATTATAATTATATTATAGCTATTTTAGGATTTATATTTATTTTACAGGTAACTTTGTATTTATTTTAACCAGGTACAATAGCTATTAAATAGTTAAGAACTATTTAATAGCTAAAATAGTTAAAATAATTACAAAATTACCTGTAAAATAAATCCTAACCTAAGTTACAATTAAACCTAACACTACACTATCAATAAATTAATTAAATAAAATACCTACAATTACCTACAATTAAACCTAACACTACACTATCAATACATTAATTAAATACAATATCTACAAATAAATACAATGAAATAAACTAACTAAAGTACAAAAAATAAAAAAGAACTAAGTTACAAAAAATAAAAAAATATTTACAAACATCAGAAAAATATTACAACAATTTTAAACTAATTACACCTACTCTAAGCCCCCTAATAAAATAACAAAGCCCCCCAAAATAAAAAAATGCCCTACCCTATTCTAAATTACTAAAGTTCAAAGCTCTTTTACCTTACCAGCCCTGAACAGGGCCCTTTGCGGGGCATGCCCCAAAGAATTCATCTCTTTTGCCTGTAAAAAAAACACATACAATACCCCCCCCCAACATTACAACCCACCACCCACATACCCCTAATCTAACCCAAACCCCCCTTAAATAAACCTAACACTAAGCCCCTGAAGATCTTCCTACCTTATCTTCACCATACCAGGTTCACCGATCGATCCAGAAGAGCTCCTCCGATGTCCTGATCCAAGCCCAAGCAGGGGGCTGAAGATGTCCATGATCCGGCTGAAGTCATCATCCAAGCGGGAGCTGAAGAGGTCCATGATCCGGCTGAAGTCATCATCCAAGCGGGAGCTGAAGAGGTCCATGATCCGGCTGAAGTCTTTTTATCAACGGCATCTTCAATCTTCTTTCTTCCGGATCCATCTTGCAGACCTCCGACGCGGAACATCCTGCTGGCCCGACGGACTAACGACGAATGAAGGCTCCTTTAAGGGACGTCATCCAAGATGGAGTCCCTCGAATTCCGATTGGCTGATAGGTGTTAGGTTTTTTTTCAGCTCAAACAGCCCCATTGTTTTCTATGGGGGAATCGTGCACGAGCACATTTTTGAAGCTGGCCGCTTCCGTAAGCAACTCTGGTATCGAGAGTTACAGTGGCGTTAAATATGCTCTATGCTCCTTTTTTGGAGCCTAACGCAGCCATTCTGGGGACTCTCAATACCAGAGTTATTTTAAAGGTGCGGCCAGAAAAAAGCCAGCGTTAGCTACGCGGGTCGTTACCGACAAAACTCTAAATCTAGCCATATGTTTTTTGTAATACATAAACCTTAGATTTGTGCCAGATTTTTAGTTTTGCAAGATAAATAAGAGATACTTGTTCCCCCTTTTTTATAAGTTTGGAAAAAAACGGAGCCATCCCTTTTCTTTTGTTAAAGGTGTCTGCTGAATAGTCTTGAAAAATGAGAATACGGTTGCCTTTAATTGTGAAGGAATTAGTTTTACGATACATAGTAAGGATTTAAACTTTATCCTGAAAATTCAAGCATTTAAAATATGCCAATATTGTATTTTGTTAGCTCACCCGGCATTCTACTAGATCCCAATCTATGCGCTCTTTTTCAATTGGAATAGGTATTTCCTCATTAGGTAGGCCTAAGGCTTGTGGAAGAAGATACGAAGCAAAGTACAATAAATCACTATATTCTGCCGATTCTGGCAGGCCAACAATTTTAAAGTTGTTCCTGCGAGATCGATCTTCCAAATCCTCTAGCCTTTTTGCATATATTTAAGCTATTACGAGCTTTTCTATCTTTATTTTTGAGAGGCATTGTGGGTGATTTAAATTTATTTATATTAATATATTTATCCATATATTAAGTATTTATTACTTCCGTGAACAGAAAAAACAACAAAAAGAAAAGAAAAAAAAACAACAAAGTGAATGTGAATATCTAACCCAGAAAAAGAGTGACAATATAAGGATATCTGCCTGAGCAGAAATATACAAGTGTCTTATAATGTGATTTTTCAAGGAGTGTGATCCATATATATATATAAAGTGGTAAAACAAAAAAAACAAAAAACAGGTGAATAGGGCCTCCCAAATGGCAAAAACGTTATCCTTAAACAGACCACTGGGTCTAGAGCACTCTTAAAACATAAAATTTAAATGCTACATCACTTCACCTCAATAGATAACAATTTTCAACCCCAAATTTTACTGAAACATTATTATCATAATCGTAAACTTCAAGATATTCTTTTACAAATGTAGTCTAAGAGACACTGTATACGAGCAGTAATCCCCAATTAACAAATTAACAGAGTTAATCAATAAGTCATTTTAGCAAGAAATCTTTTAACAAAAGATATCAACACAGCCTAATACCTCTTATAGCATAACAGTTAAGGAATGAAATAAGATCTAAAGCACAGATTAGTATAAAATCAGCATATGCAATCACTTCACAACAAAATCATGGCTAATAAACCTAATAAACTAATATCAAAAATTGATTTTTTTTTTTGTTAAGCTAAGAGCAGCTGAAGACACTCTACTAGATACATTAATAATATTAATAACACCACATATGACATACATGAATTACAGTGAGAAGAAGTGTGGAAATTAAGAGGGCATTAACATCGCTTTTACAATCTGGAACATTTGAGTCTCACTTATATAGAGTATTATATCCATAGGGGACCAAAAATTGAAGCAGTTCCAATTAAAGGAAGCAAAAAGAGATTAACTTTTACACTGATTCTCAGCTTGCCAGTGCCTCTGTACACTTTTGCAGCTTTAATAAGGAATAGGATGGCACATCAAAAAGGCAACTGCAGATAATTTTGAATTTTATGTCATATAGTTCTAACAACAGAACTTTCTGTTGGAGCCAGTCAACGAAGCTTTTGATTACTCAGGTAATCAGCTTCTTCTTAGAGCGTAGCCAGGGATAGGTAAATCTGTTGAATTCAGAATTTAAAAAAGGCTCCCGCTGTCAGGCTTGCCCAAAGAGTTTAGTCGCCTGAGACCTTCTTCATACTCCACGTCACAGCGGAGGAGGAAACCAGGCGGTGACCCAGGCCAACAGGTCTAAGATGGCTATGATAGACTCCCGCAGTATAGCCCAGGAAAAATCGGACAGCACCCAGCAAACAACAGCTGAACCAACCGCTCTATGTACAGGGTCAAGTACGTTAGCAAGCGAGTGGTGGCCTCGATATCCAGCCTCACAATGCTGCTCACATGTGTTCGACCAGCTCCGCTTATACTGGAAGTCTCATGGTTCCTACCCTCACCTATGCTCATGAAGGATGGGTCATAACCAAAAGAATGAGATTGCGGGTACAAGCGGCCGAAATGGGTTTTCTTAGGAAGGTGGCTGGCATCTGCCTTAGGGATAGGGTGAGAAGCTCAGTCATCCGTGAGGAACTCAGAGTAGAGCCACTGTTCCATCACGTAGAAAGGAGTCCGTTGAGGTGGTTCGGACATCTGGTAAGGATGCCCCCTGGGCACCTCCCTAGGGAGGTGTTCCAGGCATATCCGGCTGGGAGAAGCCATCAGGGAAGACCCAGGACTAGGTGGAGGGATTATATCTCCACACTTGCCTGGGAACGCCTCGGGATTCCCCAGTCGGAGCTGGTTAATGTGGCCAGGGAAAGGGAAGTTTGGGGTCCCCTGCTAGAACTGCTGCCCCCACGACCTGACCCCAGATAAGCAGCTGAAGATGAGATGATTAAATAAACCTTCCAGTCTCAGAGAGTTTGCTTGAAAGAGGTGTTCCTTGGGTTCTATAAGGCATTCCTTGTGTGTATTTGAGACTTTTATATAACTTTCATTATATTCTCTAAGCATGCTACACCTGCAGATGTCACTGATTTATATTGTCAGCTGTATTCTGGTGAAGTTTGTTTCAAATTCACAATATGATTATTAGCTGGCAAAAAAGTAAACTAGAAGCAAATAAAAGTTACATTGTCGTGAACACGTTTTAAATTAAATTGCATATGACTCAAACTGAAAATTGTATGAGCACCAGACCCCATGTTTACCTTGCTCTCACCTGTGAGATTAGGCATTTTAGAGGGATATATATATATATATATATATATATATATATATATATATATATATATATATATTTGACAGGTTAAATTACTTAGCTTCAAGGATTTGTTTAACAATACACAGGCTATGAAATACTAGTTTTAAAATTCAATTTATTCCTTTAAATCTGCTACCTACAGCAACAATGGATGTTTGTTTTACATATTTAGCATACAAAAGGCAAGCTTAAAACTATCCAGGACTATGAACACAGTTTAAAATACTGAGTGTCCCTTTAAATCTATTAACTACAATTTGACTATGGTCTTACCAATTACCTTTGTTTAAAATATTAAAAATTAGAACAACCATACATCACCAAAAATGACCAAATCGATAATTCAGCTCCCAAATTTGTTCCACCTCATATGAAAATAAGTGTATTTGCAATGGATCAGAAAAAGGTAGCCTGATTTGCTTATAGTAACTGTTTTTCAAAACGCAGCCAAAATTTTAGTTACTAGGCCTTCAGCAATAGCTAGCAGCCTCCTTTTTTCATCTTGCATTCCAGCTTATATTATCTAATCATAGGTGAAAAAAATGGAAGGTCATTTCGGAAACCTTGTCCCTTCTTATTGGTTCATTTTGGAAATGTATGGTTGCTAGGGAAATGCATCTTTGTTAACAACCAATTGTCTTTTGGCTGTAATTCTCACATCACAACACCAGGGGGCAACATGACAAACAAACAGCAATACAGTCCTAACATTTATTTACTGCTAATCCAAATATCTCCCTATATAATGATTATTTAACAATTCTATACCATTGCATTAATAAATTTATCTTGTTAGCAAGCATTTATATTTCATTTAGCATAACAGAAAATTTACAATTTGATATCAAACATCAATATTTTATAGTCATATCACATCAAAGTAATTCCTATACATTCATTATATTATATTTTTAAGAGATGTATTTACATTTCTAATGCATATTTGAATGCATGACAATACCAAATGTAGATCTGAAATAAAAATAATAGTGTAATTAATTTTTATGTTAAAATAGAAAATATCCACATGTCTGGATTATAATATCTTCATCCTGGATTCAATTTCCTTCTTCAGCCATCCGCTCAACATCACATACATAGAGGTTCTCACAAAATGATATCTATATTGGATTATTATTCCATACAGATTAATATTTTATATCTGTATATCCCTCTTTGAGAGGATAAAATATACAGGATATCATTTAAAATATCAATTTTATGTGTACTTCTTAGATGCCTAGAATGAAAGAGATAATTGTTAGAATTAGACATGTGCACGGCTAAAAAATTTGGTTCGTTTTCGGTTCGGATTTATTCGGATTCGGCTGAATTCGGTTCTATTCCGTTCCGAAATTCGGTATGTTTTTAGTACACTAACACCCATTTAGTACACTAAGTCACTAACACCCATAAACTACCTATGAACCACTAAACCGAGGCCCCCCCACATCGCAAACCCTATAATAACATTATTTAACCCCTAATCTGCCGATCGGATATCGCCGCAACCTACATTATAGCTATTAACCCCTAATCTGCTGTCCCTAACACCGCCGACCCCTACATTATAGTTATTAACCCCTAATCTGCCCCCCCCCAACGTCGCCGCAATCTAACTACAAGTATTAACCCCTAATCTTCCGACCCGATATCGCCGCCACCTACATTATAACTATTAACCCCTAATCTGCTGTCCCTAACACCGCCGACCCCTACATTATAGTTATTAACCCCTAATCTGCCTCCCCCAACGTCGCCGCAATCTACCTACAATTATTAACCCCTAATCTCCCGCCCCCAACGTCGCCGCTACTATAATAAGGTTATTAACCCCTAAACCTAAGTCTAACCCTAACACTAACACCCCCTAACTTAAATATAATTTAAATAAAACGAAATAAGTTTACTATAGTTAAATAAATTAATCCTATTTAAAACTAAAGACTTACCTGTAAAATAAACCCTAATATAGCTACAATATAACTAATAGTTACATTGTAGCTATTTTAGGATTTATTTTTATTTTACAGGCAACTTTGTATTTATTTTAACTAGGTACAATAGTTATTAAATAGTTAATAACTATTTAATAACTACCTAGCTAAAATAAATACAAATTTACCTGTAAAATAAATCCTAACCTAAGTTACAATTACACCTAACACTACACTATCATTAAATTAACTAAATAAATGAATCATATTTAAAACAAAATACTTACCTGTAAAATAAACCCTAAGATAGCTGCAATATAACTAATAGTTACATTGTAGCTATTTTAGCATTTATATTTATTTTACAGGCAACTTTGTATTTATTTTAACTAGGTACAAAAGCTATTAAATAGTTATTGACTAATTAATAACTACCTAGTTAAAATAATTACAAAATTACCTGTAAAATAAATCCTAACCTAAGTTACAATTAAACCTAACACTACACTGTCATTAAATAAATTAACTACAAGTACCTACAATTATCTACAATTAAATAAACTAAAGTACAAAACCCCCCCACTAAATTACAAAAACAAACAAACACTAAATTACAAAAAATAAAAAAATATTACAAGAATTTTAAACTAATTACACCTAATCTAAGCCCCCTAATAAAATAACAAAGCCCCCCAAAATAAAAAAAATGCCCTACCCTATACTAAATTACAAAAGTTAACAGCTCTATTACCTTACCAGCCCTGAACAGGGCCCTTTGCGGGGCATGCCCCAAAGAAAACAGCTCTTTTGCCTGTAAAAGAAAAACACAACCCCCCCCCCCCACATTACAACCCACCACCCACATACCCCTACTCTAACCCAAACCCCCCTTAAATAAACCTAACACTACCCCCCTGAAGATCTCCCTACCTTGAGTCGTGTTCACCCAGCCGGGCCGAAGTCTTCATCCGATGGGGCAGAAGAGGACATCCAGACCGGCAGAAGTCTTCATCCAAGCGGGGCAAGAAGAAGTCTTCCATCCATCATACAAGTACCAAAATACAAACAAACACTAAATTACCAAAAATAATAAAATATTACAATAATTTTAAACTAATTACACCTAATCTAAGCCCCGACTAGCTATTAATATAGCTTCAATATAACTAATAGTTACATTGTAGCTATTTTAGGATTTATATTTATTTTACAGGCAACTTTGTATTTATTTTAACTAGGTACAATAGCTATTAAATAGTTAATAACTATTTAATAACTACCTAGCTAAAATAAATACAAATTTACCTGTAAAATAAATCATAACCTAAGTTACAATTACACCTAACACTACACTATCATTAAATTAACTAAATAAATGAATCCTATATAAAACTAAAGACTTACCTGTAAAATAAACCCTAATATAGCTGCAATATAACTAATAGTTACATTGTAGCTATTTTAGCATTTATATTTATTGTACAGGCAACTTTGTATTTATTTTAACTAGGTTCAATAGCTATTAAATAGATATTGACTATTTAATAGCTACCTAGTTAAAATAATTACAAAATTACCAGTAAAATAAATCCTAACCTAAGTTACAATTAAACCTAACACTACACTATCATTAAATAAATTAACTACAAGTACCTACAATTAAATACAATTAAAAAAACTAAACTAAAGTACAAAAACCCCCCCACTAAATTACAAAAAATAAAAAAATATTACAAGAATTTTAAACTAATTACACCTAATCTAAGCCCCCTAATAAAATAACAAAGCCCCCCAAAATAAAAAAAAATGCCCTACCCTATACTAAATTACAAAAGTTAACAGCTCTATTACCTTACCAGCCCTGAACAGGGCCTTTTGCGGGCCATGCCCCAAAGAAAACAGCTCTTTTGCCTGTAAAAAAAAACACAATACCCCCCCCCCACATTACAACCCACCACCCACATACCCCTACTCTAACCCAAACCCCCCTTAAATAAACCTAACACTACCCCCCTGAAGATCTCCCTACCTTGAGTCGTGTTCACCCAGCCGGGCCGAAGTCTTCATCCGATGGGGCAGAAGAGGACATCCAGACCGGCAGAAGTCTTCATCCAAGCGGGGCAAGAAGAGGTCTTCCATCCATCAGAAAAGTACAAAAAAACAAACAAACACTAAATTAGCAAGAATAATAAAATATTACAATAATTTTAAACTAATTACACCTAATCTAAGCCCCCTACTAGCTATTAATATAGCTACAATATAACTAATAGTTACATTGTAGCTATTTTAGGATTTATATGTATTTTACAGGCAACTTTGTATTTATTTTAACTAGGTACAATAGCTATTAAATAGTTAATAACTATTTAATAACTACCTAGCTAAAATAAATACAAATTTACCTGTAAAATAAACCCTAACCTAAGTTACAATTACACCTAACACTACACTGTCATTAAATTAACTAAATAAATGAATCCTATATAAAACTAAAGACTTACCTGTAAAATAAACCCTAATATAGCTACAATATAACTAATAGTTACATTGTAGCTATTTTAGCATTTAAATTTATTTTACAGGCAACTTTGTATTTATTTTAACTAGGTACAATAGCTATTAAATAGATATTTACTGTTTAATAGCTACCTAGTTAAAATAATTACAAAATTACCTGTAAAATAAATCCTAACCTAAGTTACAATTAAACACTACACTATCATTAAATAAATTAACTACAAGTACCTACAATTAAATACAATGAAATAAACTAAACTAAAGTACAAAAAAAACAAACACTAAATTACAAAAAATAAAAAAAATTACAAGAATTTTAAACTAATTACACCTAATCTAAGCCCCCTAATAAAATAACAAAGCCCCCCAAAATAAAAAAATGCCCTACCCTATACTAAATTACAAAAGTAATCAGCTCTATTACCTTACCAGCCCTGAACAGGGCCTTTTGCGGGGCATGCCCCAAAGAAAACAGCTCTTTTGCCTGTAAAAAAAAACACAATACCCCCCCCCCACATTACAACCCACCACCCACATACCCCTACTCTAACCCAAACCCCCCTTAAATAAACCTAACACTACCCCCCTGAAGATCTCTCTACCGTGTCTTCACCCAGCGGGCCGAAGTCTTCATCCGATCGGGCAGAAGAGGACATCCAGACCGGCAGAAGTCTTCATCCAAGCGGGGCAAGAAGAGGTCTTCCATCCATCAGAAGTCTTGATCCAGGCGGCATCTTCTCTGTTCATCCATCCGGAGCGGAGCGGCAGCATCCTGAAGACATCCCACGCAGAGCATCCTCTTCTTTCTTGATCCGACGACTAGGTGACTGTACCTTTAAGTGACGTCATCCAAGATGGCGTCCCTTGAATTCCGATTGGCTGATAGGATTCTATCAGCCAATCGGAATTAAGGTAGGAAAAATGTGATTGGCTGATTCAATCAGCCAATCAGATTCAAGTTCAATCCGATTGGCTGATCCAATCAGCCAATCAGATTGAGCTCGCATTCTATTGGCTGATCGGAACAGCCAATAGAATGCGAGGTCAATCTGATTGGCTGATTCCATCAGCCAATCGGATTGAACTTGAATCTGATTGGCTGATTAAATCAGCCAATCAGATTTTTCCTACCTTAATTCCGATTGGCTGATAGAATCCTATCAGCCAATCGGAATTAAAGGGACGCCATCTTGGATGACGTCACTTAAAGGTACAGTCACCTAGTCGTCGGATCAAGAAAGAAGAGGATGCTCTGCGTGGGATGTCTTCAGGATGCTGCCGCTCCGCTCCCGATGGATGAACAGAGAAGATGCCGCCTGGATCAAGACTTCTGATGGATGGAAGACCTCTTCTTGCCCCGCTTGGATGAAGACTTCTGCCGGTCTGGATGTCCTCTTCTGCCCCATCGGATGAAGACTTCGGCCCGGCTGGGTGAACACGACTCAAGGTAGGGAGATCTTCAGGGGGGTAGTGTTAGGTTTATTTAAGGGGGGTTTGGGTTAGAGTAGGGGGATGTGGGTGGTGGGTTGTAATGTGGGGGGGGGATTTTGTTTTTTTTTTACAGGCAAAAGAGCTGTTTTCTTTGGGGCATGCCCCGCAAAGGGCCCTGTTCAGGGCTGGTAAGGTAATAGAGCTGTTAACTTTTGTAATTTAGTATAGGGTAGGGCATTTTTTTTTATTTTGGGGGGCTTTGTTATTTTATTAGGGGGCTTAGATTAGGTGTAATTAGTTTAAAATTCTTGTAATATTGTTTTATTTTTTGTAATTTAGTGGTTTTTTATTTTTTGTAATTTAGTGGGGGGGTTTTGTACTTTAGTTTATTTAATTGTAGATAATTGTAGGTACTTGTAGTTAATTTATTTAATGATAGTGTAGTGTTAGGTTTTATTGTAACTTAGGTTAGGATTTATTTTATAGGTAATTTTGTAATTATTTTAACTAGGTAGCTATTAATTAGTCAATAACTATTTAATAGCTATTGTACCTAGTTAAAATAAATACAAAGTTGCCTGTAAAATAAATATAAATGCTAAAATAGCTACAATGTAACTATTAGTTATATTGCAGCTATCTTAGGGTTTATTTTACAGGTAAGTCTTTAGTTTTAAATAGGAATAATTTATTAAAGTATAGTGTAGTGTTAGGTGTAATTGTAATTTAGGTTAGGATTTATTTTACAGGTAAATTTGTATTTATTTTAGCTAGGTAGTTATTAAATAGTTATTAACTATTTAATAGCTATTGTACCTAGTTAAAATAAATACAAAGTTGCCTGTAAAATAAAAATAAATCCTAAAATAGCTACAATGTAACTATTAGTTATATTGCAGCTATCTTAGGGTTTATTTTACAGGTAAGTCTTTAGTTTTAAATAGGATTCATTTATTTAACTATAGTAAATTTATTTTGTTTTATTTAAATTATATTTAAGTTAGGGGGTGTTAGTGTTAGGGTTAGACTTAGGTTTAGGGGTTAATAACCTTATTATAGTAGCGGCGACGTTGGGGGCGGGAGATTAGGGGTTAATAATTGTAGGTAGGTGGCGGCGATGTTAGGGAGGGCAGATTAGGGGTTAATAAAATGTATTATAGTGTTTGCGAGGCGGGAGTGCGGCGGTTTAGGGGTTAATACATTTATTATAGTTGCGGCGATTTGCGGTCGGCAGATTAGGGGTTAATACTTGTAGTTAGATTGTGGCGACGTTGGGGGGGGGCAGATTAGGGGTTAATAACTATAATGTAGGGGTCGGCGATGTTAGGTACAGCAGATTAGGGGTTAATAGCTATAATGTAGGCGGCGGCGATATCGGGTCGGCAGATTTGGGGTTAATACTTGTAGTTAGATTGTGGCGACGTTGGGGGGGGCAGATTAGGGGTTAATAACTATAATGTAGGGGTCAGCGATGTTAGGTACAGCAGATTAGGGGTTAATAGCTATAATGTAGGCGGCGGCGATATCGGGTCGGCAGATTAGGGGTTAATACTTGTAGTTAGATTGTGGCGACGTTGGGGGGGGCAGATTAGGGGTTAATAACTATAATGTAGGGGTCGGCGGTGTTAGGGACAGCAGATTAGGGGTTAATAGCTATAATGTAGGCGGCGGCGATATTCGGTCGGCAGATTAGGGGTTAATACTTGTAGTTAGATTGCGGCGACGTTGGGGGGGCAGATTAGGGGTTAATAACTATAATGTAGGGGTCGGCGGTGTTAGGGACAGCAGATTAGGGGTTAATAGTTATAATGTAGGTGGCGGCGATATTCGGTCGGCAGATTAGGGGTTAATAAAATAATGCAGGTGTCAGCGATAGCGGGGGCGGCAGATTAGGGGTTAATAAGTGTTAGATTAGGGGTGTTTAGAGACTCGGGGTACATGTTAGGGTGTTAGGTGCAGACTTAGTGTTTCCCCATAGGAAACAATGGGTCTGCGGTGTTAGTTTTTTTTCAGCCGAAACTCCCATTGTTTCCTATGGGGAAATGCCGAATTTTAACGAGCTAATTCGGATTTATTCGGAGATACGGCAGCTATTTCGGATTCATTCGGTAGATTCGGAAGTATTTTAATTCGGAAATCCGAATCGATCCGAATCTCCGAATTTACCGAATTTACCGAATTTACGAATTAATCCGAAACGAACCGCACATGTCTAGTTAGAATGCTCATTTTAAATCCTAAAACATTCTATGCTTCCACAATATATATATATTGGTAAAAACATTTTGAAATTTTAGCTCTCAGGTCTCCATGTTTAGTATGTATCTGAATATACTGTACATATAACTAGCTACATTGTAAACGTGTCTTTGCTGGTCATACTTTCATTGTCTCAATACCCAGCAGGGGTCATTTTACAAGTAGTTGTAAAAATATATAATTCCTTGAAAATGTTTGTTCATTCAGTTATCCTTCCAGACATACCATCCACTCCTCTAGATAGGGGAACTCTTTATCCAGGCCTCCTTTGTAAGAAGCAGTAAACTTGATTACACATCTGAAGGTTCCAAAATGCTAATATTTACCTTGAAATGGGTCACTGGTCTTATCTTATATAAAGCTTTAAACCTTTTGTTCTTCCTTAAGATAACTTTGACAACATTTATTTTTAAGTAACTTTGTGACATATCCTGTGTAATCAATAGTGATGTCGGGAATTGTACGCCGGCGAATAGTTCCCGGCGAACATAGCATGTTCGCGTTCGCCACGGCGGGCGAACATATGCGATGGTCGATCCGCCCCCTATTCGTCATCATTGAGTAATACTTTGACCCTGTACCTCAGCAGCAGAACCTCCCTCCCAGACCTTCCTACCTCCTGGACAGCATCCATTTTAGATTCATTCGAAAGCTGCATTGTTAGTGAGAGGAGGGACAGTGTAGCTGCTGCTGATTTAGTAGGGAAATCTATAGCTAGGCTAGTGTATTCAGTGTCCACTACAGTCTTGAAGGACTCATCTGATCTCTGCTGTAAGGACAGCACCCCAAAAAGCCCTTTTTAGGGATGCTTTTTTTCCCCCCCCTGTTTAACCTAATTGCAGTTGCCTGCCTGCCAGCGTGTGTGTCAGGCTCACAGCGTATACTGTGCCCACTTGCCCAGTGCCACCACTCATATCTGGTGTAACAGTAGTGTAGATTTAAAAAAAAAAAACACTTTTTTGACTGTGTTAAATAATAGCAGTCAGTTTCCTTCACACGTGTGCGTTTAAGTGCCTGCCTGCCAGGGCACAGTGTCACCCCAGTGCAACTCATATGTGGTGTAACAGTAGTGTAGATTTAAAAAAAACCCACTTTTTTGACTGTGTTAAATAATAGCAGTCAGTTTCCTTCACACGTGTGCGTTTCAGTGCCTGCCTGCCAGGGCACAGTGTCACCCCAGTGCAACTTATATGTGGTGTAACAGTAGTGTAGATTTTAAAAAAAAAAAACTTTTTTGACTGTGTTAAATAATAGCAGTCAGTTTCCTTCACACGTGTGCGTTTCAGTGCCTGCCTGCCTGCCAGGGCACAGTGTCACCCCAGTGCAACTCATATGTGGTGTAACAGTAGTGTAGATTTAAAAAAAACAACACTTTTTTGACTGTGTTAAATAATAGCAGTCAGTTTCCTTCACACGTGTGCGTTTAAGTGCCTGCCTGTCAGGGCACAGTGTCACCCCAGTGCAACTCATATCTGGTGTAACAGTAGTGTAGATTTAAAAAAAAAAAACACTTTTTTGACTGTGTTAAATAATAGCAGTCAGTTTCCTTCACACATGTGCGTTAAAGTGCTTGCCTGCCAGGGCACAGTGTCACCCCAGTGCAACTCATATCTGGTGTAACAGTAGTGTAGATTTAAAAAAAAACAACACTTTTTTGACTGTGTTAAATAATAGCAGTCAGTTTCCTTCACACGTGTGCGTTTCAGTGCCTGTCTGCCAGGGCACAGTGTCACCCCAGTGCAACTCATATGTGGTGTAATAGTAGTGTAGATTTAAAAAAAAAAACACTTTTTTGACTGTGTTAAATAATAGCAGTCAGTTTCCTTCACATGTGTGCGTTTCAGTGCCTTCCTTCAAGGGCACAGTGTCACCCCAGTGCAACTCATGTGTGGTGTAACAGTAGTGTAGATTTAAAAAAAAAAAACCACTTTTTTGACTGTGTTAAATAATAGCAGTCAGTTTCCTTCACACGTGTGCGTTTAAGTGCCTGCCTGCCAGGGCACAGTGTCACCCCAGTGCAACTCATATGTGGTGTAACAGTAGTGTAGATTTAAAAAAAACACTTTTTTGACTGTGTCAAATAATAGCAGTCAGTTTCCTTCACACGTGTGCGTTTAAGTGCCTGCCTGCCAGGGCACAGTGTCACCCCAGTGCAACTCATATGTGGTGTAACAGTAGTGTAGATTTAAAAAAAAAACACTTTTTTGACTGTGTTAAATAATAGCAGTCAGTTTCCTTCATACGTGTGCGTTTCAGTGCCTGCCTGCCAGGGCACAGTGTCACCCCAGTGCAACTTATATGTGGTGTAACAGTAGTGTAGATTTAAAAAAAAAAAACACTTTTTTGACTGTGTTAAATAATAGCAGTCAGTTTCCTTCACACGTGTGCGTTTAAGTGCCTGCCTGTCTGTCAAAAGAACTGAAAAAAGGGGCAGTTTGCAGAGGCTTAGATACAAGATAATCACAGAGGTTAAAAGTATATTATTATAAATGTGTTAGTTATGCAAAACTGGGAAATGGGTAATAAAGGGATTATCTATCTTTTAAAACAATAAAAATTCTGGTGTAGACTGTCCCTTTAAATGGGGGGTTTGGTCTGTCACTGTGAAGCGGGCGTAACCCTTACACTACCTGATCGATACAACATCATACCTGATGTTTTAAAGCACGTTATTCCAAACAATTTAGCAATGTTAGGTGATTTATGCTCTTTATGGATTAAAACCAGACTCTGCATTAACTATGTAATTTTCCATGGGAGTTTTGCCATGGATCCCCCTCAGGCATGCCACAGTCCAGGTGTTAGTACCCTTGAAACAACTTTTCTATCACTATTGTGGCCAGAAAGAGTCCCTGTGGGTTTTAAAATTTGCCTGCCTATCGAAGTCTATGGCTGTTCCCCCGGTTCGCCCGTTCGCGAACAGTTGCGGAAGTTCGCGTTTGCGGTTCGCAAACGCAAAATTTTAGGTTTGCGACATCACTAGTAGTCAACAGAATTGGGGGAGGATTGAATTTTGGTCAGTCAAAGATTTAATGCCTTATAAATGAATGAATCATTTGGTGCTGATAGCCAAATATATAATAATATATATATTAATATTCACATATACCTTGACATAAATCCCCCTTCCAATTTTAAATAGATGTACACATGTATTTAAATTGGCTTAAGGTCAATGGTATTTGGTGAGGAGGTTGACGGTATGCATCATAGACAGTCTCTTATGCAGAGAGTCCGTCATTTTTGAGCCTTCATGCTTATCAGCTAGGCATCTTTAGACTACAATATGTCTTTAGTGCATTTGGAGATATGACACTTCATTCTCCCTCTATGACTTGTAGTTGGGATCTAGGATGGGACGCCCAGAACTGATTAATATGGACCCATTTATCTATGAAACTATCATTTTTGGGGATCCTTATTTTATAGGCCACTGGAGATATTTTGTCAGTAATGACAAAAGGACCTTTCCATGATGGAAGAAATTTCTTCTTCTTAACCTGATCTCTTCCAAAGTTATAAAGATAAATCTTATCATTTATTTCATATTCCTTTTTGGACGTCTTGAGATCATAATAGGTTTTAGTGGCAGTTGCTGCTTTCTCTAAGTTCCGTTGAGCAAATGCAAAGGCATATTGCAGGTGCTTTCTTAGGTTCTCCACATATTGATATGTATTGGCAGCGTTTATCAAGTTCTGGTCTGATATATGGTACAGTAGATGTTGAGGTAGAACCATTCTTCTACCAGTCATCAATTCAAAAGGTGACATCTTGGTAGCACTACTTGGAGTTGCTCTTAATGCCATTAAGACTAGAGGTAGTTTCACATCCCAGTCTTTACTCATTTCACTCACAAACTTTTTGAGGATTTTAACAATGGACTGGCTGTAACGCTCTACACCACCACTTGAGGCAGCTCTATATGCAATATGGAGCTTTCTTTTAACCCCTAGTATTTTCCACATTTTGGTCATCACTACACTAGTGAAGTGAGTTCCCAGATCTGATTCAATTCTTTGGTTGATGAGCAATGCTGCGCATGTTTCAGCACTATTGTTAGGTGCACTGATGCACTCTACCCATTTAGTGAACAGGCATGTCACTGTTAACATGTATTTGTTATCTCTTGATGACATTGTTACTGGACCAATAAAATAGATTTTGTATATCTGACCAAGGCATTACTATCCCCCTTTTCTGCAATGGCGCTCTATGCGTTGGCGCAGTGGGTTGGAACTGTGGACAGATTAGAAAACCCTGACACTAGGTTTGAACATCTTTCAACATGTGTGGCCAAAAGGCATAATCATGCAATATTTCATATGTGAGTTTGGCACCACGATGAACAGATGTGGGAGCATCATGGGCATGTTGAAGCATTAGACCTCTGAACTTGGTGCGTACTACCCATTGTTGGATGCCAGTTTTGGAGGTTTTAATTAAAAGACCATCCTGTAACTTGAATTGTGATTTGGATTTCATTAAGATTTGAAGATCTTCTTTGCCAATGCAATCATCTTTTGAGATGGGGTTGCTTTCAGGATCTTCTATGTGTTTATAGAAGATGCCTACAATGGGGTCTTCTTTTTGACTAGTGATCAGGTCCTCACTAGGAGAATCCTAACTCCATTGTACCAGGTTAGACTCACTCTGTTGTTTGACCTGGTTTCTGGTTATGGCTTCTACCTGAATTGCACCCATTAAGTGGTCAATATTAAGGAGTTCTCCAGTTATGGCTCCTTGTTTGGCTAATGAATCTGCAAGGTCATTGCCTTCTTTATCAGGACCTTGCACCCTGGAATGACCCTTGGTCTTCTTCCAGTGTATCGTTAAATCATTGCATACCACCATATTATCAATTTCGCAGAACAACTTGCCATGCTTGACTGGTTTGTTGTTACTTTTCTACATGCCATTTCTTTTCCAAGTTGGCAGGTATTCAACAAATCTGTCACGCACATAATTTGAGTCAGTTATGATCACAAATTCACAAATATTTTGTTCAATAGCCATTTTAATGGTTTTTAGAACAGCAGTGAGTTCTGCAACCTGACTGGATCTTGGTCCAATGCTGAAACCTACAGACATTTTTGGGAATCCATTTGCCCAAGTTATACCAATGCCTTTGACTAGTCTGTGCTCATTATCAATAGTGGCATGGTAAGAACAACCATCAACATATACCCAAGGTAATGTTTGACACTGGTCATCATTATATATTTTATATGGAGAAAGCAATTGTTCCTCCAGGAAATCATCTTCTGATAATTCATTCCCCAGGATCCTTAGCAGTACAGTCGTGGAGCTCAGCAAGCCCTTGAGCGACTGAATTCTTTTTATTCTGCTTGTAGTGAATTTCTAAGGGCCAGCCTTGTAAGGAAAGAGTCCACGCTGTTATGCGGCTATTAGACAAATTCCCATCTCTTATTCTCTCACTTTGCAAATATAGCAAAGGCTGGTGGGCCATTTCTACAATAATTTTCTCTCCCTGTATGTAGCTGTGGAAATTTTGTAGAGCCCATACAGTAGATAAGAGGGCTTTTTCGCAATCGCTAAATTTTATTTCTACTGGGGATAGAGTTTTGCTCACATAAGCAATGACTTTGCCTAAATTATCATGCTTTTGGTATAAAACAGCACTCATGCTTATATCTGTGTAACCTGTCTCTAAAAAGAAAGGTTTACCACCTTCAGGGTACGCTAAGCAAGGTGCTTGAGTGAGCTTTCTCTTCAGCTCCTTGATGGCTGTCTCTTGAGACTCACTCCAGTGCCATTTCACATCCTTCTTTAGAAGAAGTAGTAGTGGTTTAGCTAATTCTGCATAATTATCAATGAATTTGCGAGAATAATTTGTCATACCCAGGAATGATCTCAATTCTTTTAAGTTAGTTGGGTTTTTAGAATTTGTTATAGCTTCCACCTTTTTTCTTCTGAGGATTTAGCCCTTCAGAAGTAACTTCATATCTTAAGAAGTTTACACGAGTGCGGCACCATTGAGCTTTTTGTAGGGATAATTTGACACCTGCCCTTTTAAGTTGGCTGAGGACGTGTTTAAGTTCTGCGATGTGCTTTTCAAAGTCTGTGCTTTTGATTAAAACATCATCAACATAGATAAAGTCCCCCTTTCCAGTACATCAGGCATAGCCTTATGCATGAATACAGCAAATTCATGTCCAGAATTATGTATCCAAAAGGAAGTCTCTGAAATGCATACTGGACCTTTTGGAATGAGAATGCCAGTTTATACTGGTCCTCCTCATGTACCTTTATGGTCCAATATCCTTGTGCACAATCAATGGCAGTGAATATTCTGGATCCCTGCATCTGCGCTAGGCATTGGTCAATATATGGCACAGGCCAGCCAGACATGTTCATTCGTTTGTTTAGCTGTCTTAAGTCAGCACACAAACGCCATTGTCCATTGGGCTTAAGAACACCTAGAATAGGATTGTTATAAGAGCTGTGCACCTGTCTGATAATACCTCTTTCTTCCAAGTTCCTTATGATTTCCGCAAGAGACTCATATGAGACTAAAGGAAGTCTGTATTGTTTAACAAAGACAGGTGGTGCATTGGGATCTGTTTGTATTCTTGCAATGTGCAAGTCTGTAGTCCCACAGTCATAAGAATCCCTAGCAAACATATCCTTGTACTCCATCAGGAGTTCTCGCAGCTGTTGGCATTCATCATAGGTAGACAAAGGCAGATAGTGGGTAGAAAAAATCCACTCAACGGATATAAAATGTATCCAAAATTATTAAAAGAAGCATAAAAGTTTAAAAACAACAGCACAATGGTTGCTGATATAGGTGGATGACAGGGTGTCCAGTGATCACCCAATAATGCAACGCGTTTCACGGTTCGCAGACCGTTTCATCAGGCATCAAAAAATATTAATAAATAATACTACCCATCAATGGTAGTATTATTTATTAATATTTTTTGATGCCTGATTTTTTCTACCCACTATCTGCCTTTGTCTACCTATGAGAGACCAGCTCAGTACCTGAGAGAACACACTGGGACCATCATACAACAGTATCACCACTATCAAGATACCTATAATTTGGGTGAGCTGCCACACCTACTCCAATCTGCAGCCTGCTTCTACAAGCACATTGGTGTGCTTTGGGAATATGTGAGTACCCTCCATATTAAGGAATTTGTTTTGGTTGTACCATTAATAGTCTGCACATGTGGTGCCCGTATTTCTTGTCTCCCTTGTAGTACCATTATCTCACGCTAAGAGTGCCTTCAAGTGGGTGAGCTGTTACACCTATATAATTCTGCAGCCTACCCCTACCAGCACATAAGTGGGCTCTCCAAATCTGTGAGTACCCATTTGGCTTTAGTTATGTTAATCTTTGTTGCTTAATAGATGATACTACACATGAGGCACCCCTCCATTCTGTTTCATTTTATCTAGTATTACCTGGACCATCCGGTGAGGAGGAGGCAGCCGCCCCAGCAATCACTACCTTTTGAAAAATTTATAAAGGACTTTTCTACCTTTTACAATTGCAAGTGAACTTTTACTACAGTATTTAAGAATTTACTGTTTCTGCTTATATTGGGTTTATATATATTTTAGATATTTTATTATTGTTGCATTATATATATTTTTGTTATAGATTATTGATTTCACTGCACTTTGAACGCCCCCTTTAGTGATTAGGTCATTATAGCAGGGCCCCCCTTTAACCTGCTCCAGAGGAAAGAGTTAAAATCAAATCTATTTGTATGGCATATCTATGTAAGAGATAATTGCCAATGTATATTTAATTATGGGGAGTATTTACAACTAAAAACAGGTGCTTCACTGATTTATTACCTATAGAGACATATAATAAGCACTTAGCTGTGATGTTATAGCTTTCAAACCTGTCATCCAGGCCGTGAACACAGTGGTCTTGGGGAGAAATATATGTAATCACTTTAGGTTCAGCTATCTGTGCTAATAAGCCTTCGCTTATATAGCTAGCTTTCTGTTTTAAGTTCAATTTGGCATTCTTTGTTGTACCAAGGGCATGCACTTGTATAGGGATAAATAGATCCTCTTTAACTCTCTCAATTTGTGCGAGGTATTGAGCCTCCCCCCTTAGGAATTCTTTGATCCCCCATGTGGAGAGATATGGTTAATACATCGCCGTCTAAGGAAATATTCGTTATCTTTCCAGGCGAAATTTTAAAAGTATTACCATCAGAGCCACTTAAAGGAGTCTGATCATCTATCTGTAGGATAGTGATTTCAGGTACAGAGTTATTCCTAAAATGAATCTCCACAGCATCTGGCTTCTCTTCCACCACGTGACAGTTATGTGGGGTGCGAGATATACCAGATTTCTCATAATTAATAGGCCTTTTGACCAAATTACATTATTTATGCAAACAATTATGGTGCTTAATCGCTTCAAGAGATCACTACCAATAATTAAACGATCAGTTGGCAGATCCACTATAATGACAGGGTGTCTTATGACCCCGTTCCCCAGTTTAAATTTTAACCAGGCCGTACCATAGACTTTTAGAGAGTTGCCCCCAACACCTATTAGTGAACCATCAAATTCTTTTATTTTAGGTTTGTGGGGTATTAGCTCGTTTAGCTGTGTGTAGTACCCGTGGGATAGAATAGTTGCCTGAGACCCAGTATCAATTAATCCCATGATAGGGTTGGAAACTGAATCCTGCAGCTCAGCTAATACATAATATCTCCCTGCATTTTCTACCATTTCACACATAAAATTGGCATGATTACACACTTGTGGGCTTCGCCACGTGTTACTGGAATCCGCCGTGTTACCTGATGCAGAAGAAACTTCGTTCTTACCACTCATGTCCTCTATAATAGGGTCGACTGGGTTCTTGTGTACTGCATCTGTGGAAATAAGGTTAAGAGAATGCTGCAAAGGAAGAGATTGGTTAAATTTTCCCGATTAAGGTTGCTTGTCATCACAGCTATATAGTCTGTTTCCGGTCTGTGGGAAGAGAACATGATTAGTACCATTTTTGACATTTATCATTTTATTTTGTATATCTCTCCCCTCCCTTTCAAGTGATACTGCAGTATTTATGACTGTGCCTGTGGCCCGCTGCTAACCACTGGCTGTACCCCTAAAAAAGTATTGTTCGGTGGCTGATCCGTAAAAGGTTGACTCATATTAGCGAATTGTTCGCTCAACCGATTTAACTGGGTATAAAACTGATCTACTTGATTGTACAAGTTACCTCTACCCCTGGGCCTATCTCTTGATGCCCCATAGTAGTGATTCCTGGACCATTGGGTCCCCTCAGAATCAGGGCCGCTGTTTCTATCCTGCCGTGGTTGCCTCTGGGGTTGGGCTTTGATTCCCTCTTAATCCCCTGTTCACCAGACTGCTGAATAGAGTATAACTTGTAGTCTCTTTTATCAGCCATTCCAATGAGCAGTTCTCATCAAAATCTCTAGCTAAATTAATTTTGATGGGTGTGCGCAGTGCTTCAAAAAATAAATTCACAAATTCTGAGCATTCAAATATCGGATTGTCTTCAGCATACTGTACGCATTTTTCAGTACAGAAAGGAATTATATGGGGCTCTGATTTGCACTACATTTTAAACCATATACAGCTATTTTCACTGCAGTTTTAGTGCGATGTTGCCTGAATTCTTTTCTGCACTGTTGTTTTGAATATTTATATCCTTTAGTGAAGCAAAGAATTTGTGATATTTACCTTCAAATACCCAGGGCAGAAATTCAATTTTTTACTGCTCACTTGTCACATTCATTATAGATATTGCATTTTCAAAGGCCTCTAAGTAATCAATTACAGAGTTTGTTCCCTTGTTGGAGAATCTAGGTACTGCATCCTTTAGGAAAGTAATTATTTTATGGGAGTCATATACCTTATTAGACGTATTTTGGGATTTCCTAGGAGCCTTATTTTTGGGGTTGGAGTGTTCCCTATTTTCACTATGGGGAGACCCCCTATGTACATTAGTACTATGTGAGCTATTTAGGTAGTTAGCTCCGCCCTCTGACTCTCAATTAGAGTTTCCCTCCCTCTCATCAGCTGAGTTACAGCAGCTCCCTAAATTTACATCATGAGGTGACTGTCTATTTGGGAAATCTATTTCTGACCCAACAGGGGTCATTTGTCTACATTCTTCCCTAAATTTCTGCATTTCATCCCTGATGCATTCTCTAAGGGAGTTATAATTATCTGCATTATTCTCACTGTTAATAGAGGGGTTTTCTTTATGGCGATATGACCTTTTTAAATCCCTTAATTCTCTCTGGCTTTGCACGAGCTGTT
Source organism: Bombina bombina (assembly GCF_027579735.1). NCBI lineage: Eukaryota > Metazoa > Chordata > Amphibia > Anura > Bombinatoridae > Bombina > Bombina bombina. The sequence continues at coordinate 241,244,014 of NC_069504.1, read as the reverse complement.
TATTTAACTCTTGTATCTTTGCTAGTAAATCTAAGTTAGGTTTATCTAAGGTGGCTATTTCTTGGGCAAACTCATCAATTTTATTTTTGGCTATTTTTAAATTCTCATCGTATCTGGGTGAGGAGCGAATACTATTTTCTAGCCTCTGTATCTGCAATTCTTTCTCTATGAGCTATAGTAACATTTCGTCAATAATGCATATCACAAGGGGCCAAGATTTTAGTATTAGTTCGTCTCGCTTTTTGAGAATCTTGCATTGATTAATTATTAATAATTCTTGGAATAATTCACTTTGTTCATTCCACCTTTCATCATCAATGGCAATATTTTTAGACTTAATTTCAAACATATTCATGTAATCATTTAATTCACCCGCAATATTAAACCTCTCTTTAATGTGGCCTATAATGTTCATCTTAAGAACCTCACCTCGAGTAAGGGGTATTGTCAGGGAACAATTTTCAACACTATGTACAGAATTAAATGATTCACTCCTAGTAACAGACGTTATTATATTGGCTTAGTATTTAGTTAAATTAAAATGCTAACACTATTTTTACCAATAAGAGAAATAAAAATAAATAAATTATATTTTCAAAAATACTAATATTAATTTTGAAACATGAAAAATTATTTTTTTATTAATTTTGAAATATGAAAAATCAATATTTTTATTAATTTTGAAATATGAAAAATTTATATTTTTATCAATTTTTCAAATTTTTTTTTTTAAAGGTTTTTATTGAGACAATCAAATAGGAATACATAAAAACGAAAACAAGGACAGGTATAGCTCATTACAACAGAGTAATTTCACAACGTTCTGGATACAGAGTGATAGTTGGGATAGACATCACTTGGAGTTGAGTGCATTACTGTAGAACATTCTACATGCATTTAGAGTTGCTTTGACATATCCAGTCGTTGTAATAAGGAAAGGTTACCTGGGCATAGGTGTTTTGTCTACTTTTTATAGTTTGAGGAAGTAACAATAGGGTAAAGTTATTCAACCTTGTAAAATGATAAATAAGATGATACGTACAACTCAGGGTTAATTAGTGTGGGTTTGTCTAATATCTTAGCAAGAGTAGGATTACTGAAAATCTGTGTACTAAAGTTAGTGAGGAGATGAACACATAAGAGACACAATGAGAGTCTTCGTCCAGGGGGGCTAAGGGTATACTTAACTCGGTGTAGGGGCGGGTATGTATGTTTATGATTGCCTGAATAGTGAAGTATACCACTAGAGATATAGGGGAGGAGGGGGGGAATGGATTGATTTGAGTGGGGGAGGAGGGGGGAAATGGGCTATTTTTAGAGGGGGTCCTGTGACCGACTGGGCTAGTCTGGGAAGAGGGTGAGCCACTGGTGCCAAATTCTAATGTGCAAGTCTGCCTTGTCTAATATTCGAAAGGAGTATTGTTCCATTAGTCTGATATGTCTAATAGTAGAAAGTATTTGTGTGAAGGATGGTGGGCTTTTGTTCCTCCATGACCTGGCTATGGCCAGTTTAGTTGCCATGAAGAGGTAGATCATAAGGGCCTTGGTGGGGCTGTCTATGGTGGGGACTGGCATGTGTAGAAGGGCGACTTCCGGTAGGTAGGGAGGATAAATAGCTAGGCGATTAAGCTTGTGCTAGAGGTTCTATGGCTGTGGCAAAGAGCAGTGGGGAGAGAGGGAAACCTTGTTGAGTGCCATTAGTGATGGCGAACGTGTCTGATTGGAAGCCTGAGCCTCTTATTCGGGCAGTGGGATGGGAGTATAAAGCCTGAATGGCTTTAATGAAAGGGTCCGGAAACTTAAAAACCTCCAGCGTCTCCCAAAGATATTTCCATCGGACCCTGTCGAAGGCCTCCCAAAAATATATTTTTAATAATATCTCAAGATATTAAAGGGACAGTCTACACCAGAATTTTTATTGTTTTAAAAGATAGATAATCCCTTTATTACCCATTTCCCAGTTTTGCATAATCAACACAGTTATAATAATATACTTTTAACCTCTGTGATTATCTTGTATCTAAGCCTCTGCAAACTGCCCCTTTTTTCAGTTCTTTTGACAGACTTGCAGTCTAGCCAATCAGTGCCTGCTCCCAGATAACTTCACATGCACGAGCACAGTGTTATCTATATGAAATATGTGAACTAACACCCTCTAGTGGTGAAAAACTGTTAAAATGCAATCTGAAAGAGGTGGGCTTCAAGGTCTAAGAAATTAGCATATGAACCTCCTAGGTTAAGCTTTCAACTAAGAATACCAAGAGAACAAAGCAAAATTGGTGATAAAAGTAAATTGGAAAATTGTTTGAAATTACATGCTCTATCTGAATCATGAAAGTTTATTTTGGCCTAGACTGTCACTTTAACATTAACTTTGAAATATTTAATAATAAAAAAAAAAAAAAATCTTTTTTTTTATTTATTTTTTTTAACAAAAATTATCTTTTTTTTTCAATAATAATTTCTATTTACTACAAATATATCACATCAATATGATAAATATTAATAATATCTAAAGCAAAGTGCCTCCAAATAATATGTCAGTATATGATCGGGTTATAACACAATATATGTAATAATTATTCTTTATTCTAAACCCCAATAAAATGCATATACCAAAAACCATAAAATTAATATAAATTCCTGAATTCTTTTTATTAGTTAATATTTATAGACACATTAAAATATTTTTGTAGGAACAAGAATATGAATCAATACTATACACGTTTAAAACTATTAAAATATGTTATGCAAAGTTTATAAAAGTTGCCTTATTCACAATAGTCTCCCAAATCAGAGTTGCATTTAAAATATCACAATGAGATTCCAAGATATTAGCTACTAACATTCAAGCAATACAATCAGTTATTTAGCCACAATTGATTCTAATACAATTCTAACAAGGGCACTAAAAGTACATATATTCTTAATGTAAACAGTCACTTTAAATGCCCATTTATTTAAGCTGAAATAAATTCTTAGTTACTTACGATTAAGACCAGTTCTAATATATATATATATATATATATATATATATATATATATATATATATATATATATATATATATATATATATATACATATATTGCCAGGTTAAATTACTTAGCGTCAATGATTTGTTTAACAATACACAGACTACGAAATACTAGTATTAAAATACAATTTATTCATTTAAATCTGCTACCTACAGCAACAATGGATGTTTGTTTAAATATTTAGCATACAAAAGGCAGGCTTAAAACTATCCAGGACTATGAACACAGTTTAAAATACTGAGTGCCCCTTTAACTCTATTAACTACAATTTGACTATGGTCTTACCAATTACCTTTGCTTAAAATATTAAAAATTAGAACAACCATACATCACCAAAAATGACCAAATCGATAATTCAGCTCCCAAATTTGTTAGATCTGAAATAAAAATAATAGTGTTATTAATTTTTATGTTAAAATAGAAAATATCCACATGTCTGTATTTCACTTAAAATATATAAACTGCATCTAAGACATATTTTCTATGAAACAATTTAAGGATTATAATATCTTCATCCTGGATTCAATTTCCTTCTTCAGCCATCCGCTCAACATCACATACATAGATATATGTGGTTCTCACAAAATTATATCTATATTGGATTATTATTCCATACAGATTAATATTGTATATCTGTATATCCCTCTTTGAGGGATATCATTTAAAATATCAATTTTATGTGTATTTCTTAGATGCCTGGAATGAAAGAGATAATTGTTAGAATGCTCATTTTAAATCCTAAAACATTCTATGCTTCCAATATATATATATAGGTAAAAACATTTTGAAATTTTAGCTCTCAGGTTTCCATGTTTAGTATGTGTCTGAATATACTGTACATATAACTAGCTACATTGTAAACGTGTCTTTGCTGGTCAAACTTTCATTGTCTCAATACCCAGCAGGGGTCATTTTACAAGTAGTTGTAAAAAGCTATAATTCCTTGAACATGTTTGTTCATTCAGTTATCCTTCCAGACGTACCGTCCACTCTTCTAGATAGGGGAACTCTTTATCAAGGCCTCCTTTGTAAGAAGCAGTAAATTGATTACACATCTGAAGGTTCCAAAATGCTAATATTTCCCTTGAAATGGGTCACTGGTCTTATCTTATATAAAGCTTTAAACCTTTTGTTCTTCCTTAAGATAACTTTGACAACATTTCTTTTTAAGTGACTTTGTGACCCATTCTGTGTAATCAACAGAATTGGGGGAGGATTGAATTTTGGTCAGTCAAAGATTTAATGCCTTATAAATGAATGAATCATTTGGTGCTGATAGCCAAATATATAATAATATATATATTAATCTTCACATATACCTTGACAGTATGCTGTCGGCATTTATCGATTGGCATCGATGTGCAGCGGACATGATACGCTACTTTGTATAATGTCTGCTTGCACATTGTTAAGTTTGCCCCTAAGTGCTATTGCATTGTCTTTTTATCATGCATGTGTTGATTAAGCAAATCTACTGTATTTACTGTTCCTTTAAACATCTCTATTTAAACAATGAAGAACAGTATTCTACCTCAGAAATTTCCTTTTACCACCTCACATTTTAGGGGAATTTAAAGGGGAAAAAAAACGTTATTATGATTTCTCACAAGATTAAGGTAAAATCCAATGGGATCACAGTAAAGAAAAGTGTGAACTTAGCACTCTTAATCCCTTAATGCTAATTGGATGTTTTTTTTTATGATGCAGATGAAAGTAAAAAAAATTCAAAATGCTAACTACTTGCACATCAGTTACCCAGGTGAGTCGATCTTATTTTAAAAAAAATAAAAACCTATATCACTTATTTACCTCACAATACTTTTGTTTTCTTACAGTTGGATCCCTTGATTAACATGTCCCTTTAATGTAGTTAAGTCTATGTTGCTTATTCTAATGTTTATTAAAGTACACTCTGTAAAGTTTAATCTGTGAGACATCTAGCAACATGCTTTTGACTTATAAATCAAGGAATCATAGGGTTTTTGCAGCAAGAATTTCTACAATATTCAAGCTTTACAGATGACATTGATCAATTCAATGAGACCTACATACTTATTCTAATAACCTCATGAGATTTTACAACTAATACTATAACAACAAATCATTCCGTAGATGTCTCAGTTTACTTTATTACACATTTCATATCATGTTTTTCAAGATCCTGTTTTAGGCAAACTCTTTAAGCAATAGGGATATTATTCATAGTGACATATAAATGAAAACACTTTTGTAGTTTGATTCCATGTGGTATTGGAAAGCATCCAATTCCTTGAAATACATCTCTGTAATTTGCCTATCAAGAATGTAGCACGCCTCTCATCGTTTATTTGTTCCTTTGGTGGCATTTACTCTTCGGATTAAACCTAATTGTTTGTGCATTTAAATACCCAGAAAAAGACTTGTTGTTTCCTGGAACTGACAGGAATTTAATGTTATATTTCTAATTTCCATATTCTAGAGATACAAGGGTCTTTTCAAGTGCTGGAATGTAACCACAGTTATGGATTTTCAGTTTAACTAAGCTTTTATTTAGTTTTGGTTTATCAGTTGGTGATACAACTTGCAAGAATCAAGCTGGCCTGCAAACACACATCAACTTGGACATTCATGGTAATCCAATTTGTTAAAATGTCACAGTCCTGCTGATTTCCTGCTATATAAGCTGGAAGAAGTATTCTTCTTATTCCAGGGTACATGGGTATACTCCAAGAAGGTTTTCAAATGAGTGCACAAAACAAGAGATTTATTTGTTTTTATTAAATCACCATTGCTGGAAGTATCAGCACTTTCATGTTTAAAGGGACAGTACACTGTAAAATTGTTTTTATATTAATGTATTTTCAATGACTTGTTATACCAGCTGCATAGTATAAAATGTAGGAGAAATTGCATTTTCAGGTTTATTTGTGTAAATGAAGTAGCTGGTTTTGTGCTTTTAAACCACAGCCTATTACAATGGGTTGTGCTTCAGGTAATATCAGATCTCATTACGTTATCACTTTGTGTACACACACTTGCTTCCTTATCTTATATTTGTCTGGAAAACTAAAGCTCAATACATAGAGAGAACAATGGAAAATTATCATTTTATTACTTAACTATCCTGCACTCCACTGTGAGTTTCATTTATTCTGCTGGCTGTGTTTACTTAGGCTATTCAATAGCAGAGACTCCAGTATCAAAACTTTCAGTATAGGTTGGGAAACCACAAGCTAAATCAGCTATTTCAAAGGCCAAAATAGAGGTGAAAGAGCTACTTGTAAACAATTTAATACACTTCAGCTGGTAAAATGGATAATTGGGAACAATTTAAATGGGAGATATTTTTTGGGTGAACTGTCCCTTTAAGTAAAATGTGTACAGAATGAAACGATAATATCAAATAATCCTGCAACAGTATGCAATAATTCAGTATGCAATAATAAATTAAAAATATCTCGTTTTTTTATTTGCGTGTTTTTAGTTCTGGTAGAAATCTTATGATTTCCGTTTTCTTGTGTCTGAATTATAAACATTTATTTTAGTTCTTTATATAGTTACTCTATATAGAAGACAGTGTCTCTGCTTTGCTTGGTTAGCTTTCTAAGGAACTGGTTATTTTTAAATTACTGGCAGTCAGAGCCTCCAGCTTTATTCTGTACTCTACAGAGACTTAATATAGATTTACAATCCCTTTGCTGCTAAGTGTTGTTCTTTCATAAAAGCTTTGTATTTTTTGGGTAGGAAAATAATAAAATTGATTAACTTAATACTACTGTTACGTAAAGTAGATGAGGGAACGCCCAAAAAAAAATGTTAAGTTAGTTTATAAAATTACTAAGTACTGCCAATTTAGTGCTGCACAGATCATGTTATATGACTCAATAGAGAAACCTACTTTGATGCTTCCAATGAAAAGAACAATGAGGAAGCCTGGGTATCTGCTCAATTAGGTCAAAGTAACCTTAGCCACCCTAAGTCTCTCCTGTGAGGGCTTCTTTCTGCTGTGCATTTCCTAGAATAGAAACGTGACCAAGCAAAGTACAGAACCTGTTCTTTCTACAGCCCCCACACTCTAAAAGCACTGATTTACTTGCGGGGTCAGACTTATTCTCCTTTTTTCCTTTCCCCCATATCTTAGAGACATCCACTGCTTCACAAATTAGAGATGCATGCAACCTCTCATTGGAAACCGCTATTGTTTTCCTACATAAGATTAATTACCAATTAACTATACCAGACAACTAGGTAGATTAGCTCCAAACTTACAGTACCTCTTCTCCCCGATACTTTGTTTGCCAACTGGATTGAGCGTATGTAAACATATTGCTCTATCTTTGCAGTACCCCTTCTTCCAGCTATCTTGTTTAACATATACAGGACTGAGTTTGTGTAACTGGACTTCTTCAATCAAGCAGTACCTCTTGTTCTAGCTGCCCTGTTTGCTATTCACTTGACGGAACTAAATATCTTTATTTTTAGTTACAGAGTGTAATTTATAAAGAAAGTTTATCTGTTTAATAAACATATTTAGTAAATTATAAATAAATAATTTGTTTATTAATTAAGCAGAATTAGTAATAAACCAGCTTATGGGAAAAGATTAGGTATAGATTTGTAGTGATGTTTTTTTATGTAATCTCTCCTACTGCACATGTGTAAAGTACAATCCATATTCACTCCACATTAATATGGAGAGAATTGTGATAGGCTAACAGTGATCCATTTGTTCTGTGGAACAGGAAATTCAGTGAATAGAAAAGACATAACAAATAATATAATATATAATACAAACCAAAAAATGATAATTAATTGAATAAATGCTTCTCAGATATCAGGCCTTCATTTAGGGCCAGATTACAAGTGGAGCTAATGTGCTCTGGTACTACAAGTTGTCAGCATGGAGAACGCGAGGTCGCGTTCACATTGCTGGGAAGCATCGCGCTCACGCGCAAACGAATTGGGTAAGTAGCACAGCGATGGCAGAAAAGTGTAAATATATATGTATATGACTATATACATATATATTTATTTGTTAATATGTTTATATACATGTTTACGCATAAATACATATTTATATAAGCAAATACATGTATATTTACTAGGAACACACATTTCCCATAGAGTGCAATGTAAAGGCACTTTTCAGTGCCGTTTTTTTTCTAACAATCCACTCCCGCCAACTTTAACCCCAAAATACTGCCTAGAGCAATTGAGGCACATTTATATAATTAAAGGGACATTATACACTCATTTTTTCTTTGAATAAATGTTTTGCAGATTATCTATTTATATAGCTCATAATTTTTTTTATTTTTTTTAAAAAATGTATAGTTTTACTTATTCTTAAATAACATTGCTCTGATTTTCAGACTCCTATCCAAGCCCCAAAGTTTTATGAAATACCGTCAGCTACCTACTCCAGCTTGCTCCTGTTTGTGTAAATGGTCTTTTCATATGCAAAAGTAGGGGGAGGGGGAGTGTCTTATTTGCCACTTGCAGTGGGCTTTCCAGCTACCTTTTTAACAGAGCTAAACTGAGAGCTTCTAAGTAAGTTTTTAAACAGTTTTATACTGGATTTTTATATCAGTATCTGTGCATCTTATTCTTTATAGTAGTGTCTATTACATGCAGTTATATGAAAATAGTGTATATTGTCCCTTTAACCAGAGATCTGATTTCTGGTTAATTTTATAAGCGCTAATTGCTACCGCGAGCTTGCAGGAGCAATAACCAGCCACTTGTAATGTTAGCGGGCACGAGATAATTTAGTGCTCCACTTGTAATCTAGCCCTTAGTATTTTAAATCCCTTGAAGTGGATTCATCAAAAATTTAATTTTATTTTTATTTTTTATTCCAAGTTGTTTTTATTGGTATAATTTCAAAGATACAAAATCCGTTAAGGAATACAAAATACAATTGTCATTGACAAAGTAAAACAATCAGAATGTCAAGTTAAAATAACAATCTCTTAAGGCTACAGTATTGAGAAAACAAAAACATATGCAAAAAGAAAAACAACTGTCTACCGTGTCATATCAGGGTTTCAAATCAATATTACATAAGAATGTCTGAAAGGATGTACCATCAATTAATGAAAATTCTCTATCTATGCGGGTAAGTATGGGAGGGTAAGGGGAAACTCATTAGTGGATGAGTGATTAAAAAGAGTTTTCTGAGGCTATATATTGTGTCCACATATTTTGTGCATTAATATAATGATCCCTAGTGTCCAATCTAAAAGCTTTATATTCTTCTAGTTCTATAAGGTCGTTAACTTTATTTTTCCACATTGTGATATTGGGAGGGTCTATGGATTTCCAGTTCTTTGCAATAAGTGCTTTAGCACCATTTGAGAATATGCGAAGTAAAATGACATGGGACTTGGAGGGGAGTTTGATGTGTTTGTTTAGAAGAAATATTAGGGGATCGAAAGGGAGTATGAACTGGAAAAATTTTTCAATCTCACCAAGAAGGGTTCTCCAAAACCAAGTGATGCTGTTGCACCACCACCACATGTGGCCCATACCACTCCCCGCGTGTCCACATCGCCAGCATTTATTCCCAGTTGTAGGGTATAATTTGTATAAACGTCTAGGTGTAAGATACCAATTATGAAGGATTTTATAGTTCATCTCTAGAAGGGCAGCCGATGAAGAGGATGACATAGTATTTATAAATATAGATGATGCTACTTGGGGGAGAATAATGACTCCTAACTCCCTTTCCCATGATTCAATAGCGCCAGGTAAGTACCCCGGAGGAGGTTGAGTTAAAATAGAATAAATTTTAGATAGGGTATGCCTTAAAGGGGTAGGAGATGTAATCAACGTTTCTAGTTTAGTCATAGGTCTAAGCATGTTATTACTGGATTTATGAGTTGTAATATAATTGTGAAGTCTTCTATAGTTAAACCAGTTGGAGGCCCAAGCGAAGTTCCGCTCCTGAAGTGTGGTATGTGGGAGTAAGTGTTCGTTCTCCGAGAGGTGATGTATCGCTATGTCGGAGTGTTGGTTAGGGTCAGAGGGATCAGTCCTCAGGTCAGCCAGAGAAAATTCAGTATTATGTATCAGGGATGTGAGTGGGGAGGGGTTGGATGAGAGGTAAGGGTTAGTTTTATTCGTTTTCCACCACTGTAATAAGGTCTCTCTAGTTATTGGATTGTCTATGTTGTGGATTGTGTTTTCAAAACGGGGGGACCAGCAAACAGAGCTGAGATTCTGGTCTTTATATGGATATTCCTCCAGGTGAACCCACCGCTTTTGAGACCCATGTATCCTCCAGTCGAGGATCCTTTGGATATAAATGGCAGATCTGTACAATTCTAAATTGGGGACCCCTAGACCACCATGTATTCGGGGGGATGTCATTATCTTACTATTAATTCTAGAATGCCTACCTCCCCAAATGAAGGAGCTGAATAGTCTTTGGATATTTGTGAGATATCGGGGTGGAAGAGGGATAGGGAGAGCTTGCAGTACATACAGAAGCCTGGGAAAAGCTGTCATTTTTATCGAGTTGATTCTACCCATCCAAGACAGGTGTCTAGAGTGCCATGAGGAAAGTTCACGTTCTAGAGATATTTTAAGAGGGACGTAATTATAGCGATATGTTGAGTCTAAGTCTTCAGTAAGGTTAATACCTAAATATCTCAATGAGGTTTTGCACCGTCGGAAGGGACAGGTGAGTTCAATTTGTTGGGCAAGAGTGTCTGGCAACGAAATCCCTAGATACTCAGACTTAGACTGATTGATGGTAAAGTTGGTTAGTTTGTGAAAAAGTGTCAATTCATCTAGGAGTATGGGTATTGATTTATCCGGGGATGTGAGGGAAAACAACACGTCGTCTGCGAAGAGGGATAATTTATATGTCTCTCCCCCAACTGATATACCTTTAATGTTTGGGTTTTGTCTGATTCTGGCAGCGAAAGTCTCCAAAAGACATATAAATAGTAAAGGGGACAAAGGGCACCCCTGCCTGGTGCCGTTAGTTATTGGGAAGGGGCGGGATAGAATGCCATTCAGGGAGATTCGGGCACTGGGGTTATTATATAAAGCAAAAATTCTATGGAGCATAAGCTCGCCTAGGCCCATGGATTTCAGTGTGGCCTTAAGGAAGGACCATCTAACTCGGTCAAAGGCCTTCTCCGCATCTGTTGACAACCAGACTGCGGGAAGGCCCCGATTTTTGGAGTGGAGAAGTAGATGGAGATTTCGGACTGTGTTGTCCTTAGCCTCCCTAAGTGGGACGAAACCAACCTGGTCTTGATGAATGAGTTGAGGGAGATATTGGTTTAGTCTAATAGCCAACATTTTAGCGAATATTTTTATATCTGCGTTTAGCAGAGAGATTGGCCTATAGTTAGGGATAAGATCTAGGGACTTGTTTGGTTTCGGTATTATTGAGATATGAGCTTGGAGGGATTGGGGGTGAAAGGAGTTATCATTATCAATGTCAGAGAAATGTGATAGGAGGTGGGGACCAAGAATGTCTATAAATTTAGAATAATATGAGTGGCCAAAGCCATCTGGGCCTGGAGCTTTACCGGGCGGGAAGGAGAGGATAGCCTTTCGAAGTTCCTTCAAGGTGAAAGGGGATTCTAAATCTAATTTCTGGTCTTCTGTCAAGGAGGGGAGATGTAGTGAGGCAAGGTAGTCGGTTATGTCTGAGGGTGAAGGTGGGGTGTGTTTCTTGTCTAAATTATAAAGGTCCTCGTAATAGGATTTGAAATTATCCGCTATGTCGGAAGATGTGGACCATGTTTTGCCTTTATTATCTTTTATACTCATAATATATCCCTTAGAAGACTTATTTCTTAATAAGCGTGCCAGGAGCCTGCCCTGTCTATTTCCTCCCTCGTAAAATCTTCTTCTAAGGAATAGAGCTTTACGTTTGGCCTCTAAGCCTAAAAGAAGGGCCAACTGCCTCTGCTTATGAGTGATATGTTCGAGTAGTGAATGGGCCTTTGGGTGTCTTTTATGGGTGTCTTGGAGTTTGTCTAGTTCTTCTAGTAGATTACTAAGTGCCAGGGAGTTTTGTTTGGTTATTTTCGCTTTGAGCGCAATTAATTCCCCTCTAATAACGCACTTGTGTGCTTCCCATATTTGGTGGGGGTGACATCTGGTGTAACATTTAACTGAAAATAAGATTCGATTTTCTCTTGGATGTGTAGTTTGGAAATTGGATCTGTCAGTAATGTTTCATCCAATCTCCAAGTGCGTTCTGGTTTCTGTGAAGTGGGCCAATTTAAAGAGCAACTAACCATAGCATGATCTGACCATGTTATGGGGAAGATGTTAGAGGATTGGACTAAGGTTAAACTAGTGACGTCAATCATGAAATAATCGATACGGGAATAAATTTGGTGGGGGTGGGAGAAGAACGTATAATCTTTGACATTTGGGTGGTGGATTCTCCAGACATCATGAACATTTAATTTTGAAATATGGGATTTGATTAGTTTTAACGTCTTTTGGGATATGGATGACATTCCAGAGGAGCAGTCTAAATCTGGGTTTAAAGCTAAATTGAAATCTCCTCCTATGATCAGGCAACCCCTAGACATTTCAGAAATTATGTTAGAGGTTCTGAGGAAGAACGAGGCGTCTCCAGAGTTTGGGGCATATACATTAGCAATGGTTATGACTTTGTTGAAAAGTCGACCAGTGATTACTACTAGTCTTCCGTCTGTATCTTTAAAAATATTAGTGAGATGGAAAGGAATCTGTTTACGTATCAAAATTCCTACTCCGTTGTGTTTTGTAGTATGTGATGAAAGGAAGACCTGGCCATATTTCCTAAGGGACTGCATGGGTTCTCTGCCCTTCTTAAAATGAGTCTCTTGGAGGAGAATAATATCGCTTTTAAGTCTATGATAGTCCCTCAAAGCTTGGGATCTTTTCTGGGGGATGTTTAGCCCTTTAACATTATGGGACAAAAAATTAATAGACCTAGGTTGTACAGCCATATCTTATGTATTCAGTGGCGGCTATAGATAAGTAGAGAGCTGGGACACGCGGGGAGTAGCAGTGGATGGATATTAATAAATGTTGCAGAGAGTAAATGTGTGCATTAGTGCATGAGATGGGTAGGACCTTGTAAGTTATCTGTGAGAGTATATGCTGAACAGGAACAGAGAATTCTTGGGAGTAAACATAGTGAGATATAAATGAACAGTACAAAAAAACATTTGTATGCAAAATTCGACTGGCAATAGGTACAAGTAAACTTTCAGGAACTGTTATGACATTTCTAATATAAACGGATTGCTTAAATATGAGCATATGAAAAAACAAGCATAAATAGAAATTTAAACATTTATGATAACAAATGGTGGACGTGGAGTTTTGACAAGACACCATTCAAGGGGGTGGAATGATGTCGGGGAACCTTTATGGCATTTCTAAGATATATGACCGGGAACTTAGCCTTTTAATCAAAGTGTAATTGAACCCAACTGAACAGTTAAACACATTAAACTAGGATAAAAATAAACAAGAGTTCGAGAAATTTATACGATACCCTGGGAGCATCAAAACTGAAGTCAGTTCACAGGAGCTTAGAGAAGAAATAGCAACAGCGATTATCACAGTAAGAGATTGATAATCTATTTTCATGTAAGAAAAAGGAGGGTGAGGTAGCGTTGCTAGAATTATCAGGTATCTTCGTCTGGTGGAGGGAGGCCTGTCTTGCGCCTCTTGGGGGCCACCCTAGACCAAGGAATTCTTTGCTCTCTTGAGGTTCCTTCATCCGGGTGATTCCTCAGAAGTGGGGGGTCTATGACTGTTTCTGGTGGCGGTTCAAAAGAGAGGTTGAGTTTCTTTGAAATGTGGTCTAGGTCCGAAAAACTTTTATATATCACTTGTCCTCCGTTATGTGAAATTATAAGACTAAATGGGTATCCCCAGCGGTAACGTATGTTGTTGTCTTGCAGAACCTTAGTTATGAAACGGACCTCTCTCCTACGCTGGATTGTTTGTGGGCAAAGATCTTGAAATATCTGCAAATTGTGGTTATGGAATTGGATGACTCTTCTGGTCCTGGCCGCCTGCCACATCTCTTCTTTTACAGTGTATTTCAGGAATTTGAGTACAACATCTCTTGGGGGAGCAGGAGGTCTGCTGGGAGGTCTAAGGGCCCTATGTATTCTCTCAATGTCTTCTGGCAGGAGGTTGGGAGATTGAGGGAGAAGAAATTGAAAAAGTTCTGTGGCATATGTTCTAAGTTGATCTTGTGAGACCTCCTCTGGGATCCCACGTATTCGCAGATTGTTCCTCCGGCCTCGATTCTCGAGGTCTTCTATTTTATCAGATAGATTTTGAAGCATTGAGTCATGTATAGACAATTGGTTAGAGTTTGTGCTGACCATGTTGTTAAGATGGTCCTGGCCCTCCTCTAGGAATTCCATTCTAGAGCCTAATTCGTTAAGGTCCTTCTTTAAATCTTTAATCTCTTCTTTGATAAACTTTTTTAACGATTCTATGTCTGATTTAGATGGGAGGCCAGCAATCTGGGATTGTATAGACTGTAGAGGGTCCTGTATTGGAACAGGAGTCGTGATAGTGGGTGCTGATTCCTGAGAGTGCATAGTCTCTGGTACTGATGAGTCGTGTGGTTGAAAGAATGAAGAGACTGATGGCCCCAACAGTTTGTTTTGTTTTTCTAACTTATTGCCTTTTCTGCTGGTCATGGTATGATTGAGGGTGGCCTTGTTGCTGGGTAATGTGGTGAGAGGAATCGTAGGCAAGAGGGGTTATCTTAACCTCCCTTTTCTCACTATGCGTATAGTTGCGGTGGAAAGGAATTATGAAGGGCCAAAAAGTGGGACCTTAGGCCCGAGTATACTGAATTCTAAGTCCCAGAGTAGTCCGTTGTCAGGTAAGGCCCCAGTGGGAGCTCCGGTATGTACTATTTAAGTTCAGTATCTATATCTCCATGTGTTGTATGTGGGAGCCTTGAAAGCCTCCAGGTTATGTTATTGTAGGTCAGAATAATACCTGTAATCTCACGTGTCGGCCCGGGTGGATCTGGGACCGCGGTACAGCTCTCCGTATCTCAACTCCCTTTTCTGTTCACATGCGGGAGGAAAAGTGTAGTCGCCCACGATAAGCAGGGTGAGCAGGATGGCTGACTCTGTAGGATGAGGCGGCAGGATCGAGCAGTGTGATTTCGGTGCTTCTCATAGCATGTGAGGCAAGATGGCGGCTGCGATCTCTGCTCCGGTGCTCTTCTGTTCTAGGTTTAGGTCCATTATGCCCAAAATAGGATACAATTCCAAGGCCAGCTAGTTAGAGGGTCATAATATAGGAGGCTACGGCCAAATTAGTTTGAAAATGCAAGTTTGTATGCCATAAAAGGCCCGACAGCTCCGGAGCTCAATTACACTGCTTCCATGCTCCAGCACGGCGCAGCTCCGCCCCCTTTATTTTTATTTTTTAACTAAAATACTTAATTTTCCACTGTCCCCAGTTAAAGGGGCAGTCTACACCAGAATTTTTATTGTTTAGAAAGATAGATAATCCCTTTATCACACATTCCATAGTTTTGCAGAACCAACACAGTTATAATAATACACATTTTACCTCTGTAATTACCTTGTATCTAAGCCCCTGCAAACTGCCCCCTTATTTCAGTTCTTTTGACAGACTTGCATTTTAGCCAATCAGTGCTGACTCCTAGGTAACTCCACATGTGTAAACACAGTTTTATCTATATGACACACATGAACTAACATCCTCTAGTGGTGAAAAACTGTCAAAATTGATTCAGATAAGAGACAGCCTTCAAGGTCTAAAAATTTAGCATATGAACCTCCTAGGTTTAGCTTTCAACTAAGAATGCCAAGAGAACAAAGCAAAATTGGTGATAAAAGTAAATTGGAAAGTTGTTTCAAATTACTAACCCTATCTGAATCATGATAGTTTATTTTGGACTAGACTGTCCCTTTAAGGCCAGTGGGTATTATGTGGAACCCAGAACCCCAACCCTCCATATTGCTGTCCAGTGATTGCTTGATATGTGCAGGAGCTCAACTTACCATAGCAATGTTGCTAAGAGAAACATCACTCAAGAGGCTTTTCAAGGGGTATAACAATAAACTGCAAAGATTCCAACTTTTGCTAACAAAAATTAGCAATGTTTTAAAACTTTGTGGTCCCATTCCAATTTGTCTGATCCAGTTTATCTGTGTTTTTTTTTCAATTTGTGTTTTTTCAAGTTTTTAGTGATTACAATCCAAGCCATAACAACATTTCCTTTTTAAGAAAAGTTCAGATCAGATTGAAGCAGATTGGGAAAATTGCCCATCTGATAAATGCACTGTAATGGTTTTGGCAGTCACAATCTTCCCAACCACCGGTGTTGCAACAAAATAGGCAAATTAAATTCAACACCCAAAGGCTGCTGATTAACTTCAAACCTGGACTTATATTCAGCACTATTGTGTAGTCCCTTGGTAGTGGCAGGACAGACATTCACATATTTACGTATTTAATAGACCAATACGTGATATCGTGTACAGCTAATGAGATCTGCTGGAAACGAAAGTCACGACCGCAACATTGAGAAATAGCTTTTCACAATCAGTCTCGTAATATGTTTTTATTTATGTAAGAGATATAGATAGGTTAACAAAGGCACTATCAAAGGCAATTACCAATAAAGGGCCAGATTACAAGTGGAGCTCTAATTTATCATGCGCAAATTCACCCATTTGCGGATGCACCATAAATAACCAGCCATTACAAGTGGCTGGTTATTGCTACCACAAGCTTGCAGTAGCAATTTGTGCTCTGAAAATTAACCAGAGCTCAGATCTCTGGTTAATTTTCCAAATGTGCCCCAAATGCCCCCAAACTTTAAGGGACAGTTTACTCCAAAAATTTCTCCCCTTTAATTTGTTCCCAATGATCCACTTTACCTGTTGGAGTTTATTAAATTGTTTACAAGTATTTCCATTACCCTTATATTGGCATTTGAAATAGTTTATTTAGCCTGTGGTATCCCCACCCATCCTGAAAGTTATTGGCCTCAAGGCCAAGCTATAGATAAGTTGTGTAAACACAGCCAGCAGAAGAAATTACACTCCCAGTGGGTTATAGAAGAGATAAGGTAATAACATTTTAATTTTCCATTGTTCTCTACAAGTATTAGTGATTGACTTATGGACAGATATAAGATAAAGAAGCAGGTATATTTACACAATGTGATACAGTAATGAGATCTGATTATACCTACAAGCTCAACCCATTTTATTAGGTTGTGGCTTCAAAACACAAAATCAGTTAATTCATAGACACAAATAATCCTTAAAAAAGCAAATCTCATAAATGTTATACTTTGCAGCTGGTAAAAAATGTAATTGGAAACATATTAAGGGGAATGTTTTTATAGTATACTATCCCTTTAAGTGGGAGGTTGTATAATAATAATAAAAAAAATAGCATCTTTAATAAAAAAAAAAGAAACTGCACAAAGCAGTATTTATAGGTTAAAGCGAGTGGGTCATGGGTGTAAGAAAAAAAATGGCACTAAAAAGTGCCTTTACATTGCAGTCTATGTGAACTGTATGTTCTCAATAAATATTTATGTATATGCTTATATACATATATATTTTTTTAAATAATTTTTTATTGAGGTTATGCGTTGAAGAAAATAAGTGATAAATTTGCAATAATAAATGTGCGTACATCATTTGTCAATAAACAATGTTGAACATCGCAAGGCAACAGAAATCAAGAACAACAAAAAGTATAACAATGCCTGAAAATAGACAAGCTTCTCAAACCTCTAATTTTGTGAATATAATAGCGTGGCTGGCTGACTAGTTAGAAGGTCTCTTATGAGCCCATTAGCTACATGGGAGTGGGATAGCATATGGGAGTCAGATCTGCGGCCTCTATTGGGCCTAAGGGTAGCATATAGTGAAAATATTATAGGGGGGGGGGGGAAATTCAGCGGGTAAGCACCGCTCATAAAATAGGGGGGAGGGTGGAGGGGCAGAGCCATATAGGGGATCTCCCTGTAAGGAGTAGTTGCTCTTTAAATCTTATTGTCGTAGGGGCAATTATAGAATAGAACAACAGTAAGGGTCATATGTCATTAGAGTGCTTGAGATTTACAAGCCAGTTTACCAAAATATTAAATCTTCTATAGGAATCTAACTAAAACATGAGCACCTTCAAGATCAACACATCCCAACCTATGTTAAATATCAACACAAAAAGTTTAGTTTAAACATAGCCCTAGTTTCACCTAACAGTGAAGGACCTTGCAATGATACTGGTTCTGCTCAAGCTAGTATTATATCTCTAACTACAGTATGGATGCACATATAATATTATCATAGTAATAAATAAACCTAGTTGCAACAGGATATGACTAATAATGTAGGTTTTATAAGGTTCTCACATTACAGCTATACACAGTGTCTAGCACTGGCTTATAATTATTTATATCATATCTAGTGATCAGAAATAAAGACTAATGGCACGATAGTGGAGAATAACATAGTTGTATTGTAAGGTCTAGGCTGCTCAACGAATGAACATCAGGGACAAGTTATTTGTAACAGGTCTAATAGACATAAATATATCCTAATGTCACTATAGTGTAGTATCTCCTGATGTAGGGAGAGGGTAGAGTCAAATAAAGAGTTAAGTATTACCCTCGTATAATGTTACTAAAAAACTTTGGCTTGGGTAGAGTATAAACAACTAGTGTAAAGTTATCTGCTTACTAGAAGCATACTTATCTAAGGGGAGAGTACAGTAAATAGGTATGTGGGAGGTATATTTATACATATACAACTATACATATAGACCCCTAGAAGCTAATCTAATGCAACAAAAATACATTTCTTTTTATACAATAATATAAGCTAGACAAAACTATAGATTAATAAGAGATCATCAGCTACAATATGATGTCCTAATGTGGAGGTGCCTAACATAACAGTAAAAACAGATAACAAACCTCAAACTTAATAAATTCTTCATGGTTATATTCTCTAAGTAGGTAGAAAATCATAGTTAACTCTACAACAGGGAGGGGCGTCACATGGAAATAATTCCTTCTGATCTGTATTAAATATAGTAAAGTGCCAAACTCAGTCAGAAGGCATAAATCTCTTTTGGTCCTCCTAAAGGCGTAAGCATTATAATTATATAATTCTGTGTCATTGTGGAAGGGAATATACCTGAGTGAATAATCAGTTATTTTCAACATATGTAGGCCCATGTAAAAACGTTAACAGAATCCACTGGGGCTATGTTTAGGCTAAGGAGTATATTAGTTACAAAAGGGTCTCTTTCAGCTGTAAAATTGGGCATCTAAATGCAGAAATCTCAGCTAGCAGGCAAAATAGAAACTACTAAGTAAACAGACATCCTTAATAATATTTGGCTGTGGACAGACATACTCTAATTTGATAACAAAACGGTAGTGAACATCTAGTACACAATGATTCCCCTATCCAGAAACCTAGGCAAAGAGCAACCTTAGTGTAGTGGGATAGAAAAAACACCACATTATGAAAACATAGGACAGCAAAACATAGTAGCCTAAAACGTCTAGTACTGTTAACAAATGTGCAAAACAGACATAACCCAATGAACTCTGTCACCTGTAAAATAAGTATATTAGAATACAAATATACCTAATGGGGGTACCTCAGCAAGTATGAAATGTTAAGAAAAATGACTAAACCTGTTATGAGCTTATAAGCCTTATGGAATATGAGTGCTAATATTATCTAGATCACCACTCTCCACACAGGGAATGATAATTTGTGGATAACATCAGATTAACATATGGGCCATATGTGACATCAATATATAAAATAATAACAATGTAGTGTAGACAACATGCAATGTATAGTGTTGTGGCTTGTAAAATAGCCTACCGATACTAGGGCAATGTGTAACCGTCTGGATCCCCTAGCATATATGAAATATTAAATGACTTGATACACAGTAGATGATCATCCCTTTCATCAATGTAGCATTAAATTTTGAGCTTGAAATAGGTAAATCAGGTAAACTTGGGGGAGGGCAAAGGATCAAAATTAAAATGATGAGGAGCATTAGAATATTAAATATCAATATAGGTAGGACAGGGGGGCTATTAGCTAAAGCTGTCACAGGATAAAAGCTAGGCCACAAACTAGTAATGCTAAAGTGGTGAAAGGCCTGAACTTCTGAGGCTTTTGGTAATACATGTAAACGTGTAATAAATCCCAGTAGGGAGGTATCTGTATATGTACCAACTACCCTGTGACATATAAAAAACTACAGGGTTTATAATTATAATATATATATGGTGTTTTGTAATCATAGGCGATAGGCAGTGCTAGTTCAATAAACCCAGGTATGTCAAAGTAAGGGAAGATTATGTACCCCTGCTAGCATTGGTAAGAGCAATTACTATAGTAGGTAACCAAAACCTGCTAAGACCTGATGGGAAATCAGTACTACATATATTTGTGGTGTGGGGCTCTGTATGTTATAGAAGTATCTAGAGTACTCAATAGGGAAGCCTATAGAGACAAGTTTCCCACCTAACATGTAATGAAGTTCCAAAGAAAGTATATGCAAAAACAATTATTACTGATCATCTGTAAGAGGATACAGTGCCCTCACTAGCTATTGAGCAGACATAAGGGCTGGTAGCAGGTATACACATGAAGAGTGTCCTCTTGGATCTCATACTGGGTTGCAGTCTCTTTGCAGAATCAAGTGGTAAGAACCCTGCAGGCAGACAGATGTATTGTGACCCCCCGGATCCCATATTGGATCGCAGTCCTTTTGCAGGAGCATGTGGCTCTCCTTTTCATCGGAAATAACCTTGGCAAATGCTCGGCTATAAACACTGATCCAGCAAATAAAAACCAGGGAACCAGTGTGAAATGCCTCTGTGTGCGGCTCAAAGAGTAAGCTCAACCCGCATCTCGTAACTCTGGGCTATCCCAATGCTTTCTGAAGCTAGCGCGTCGTGGCTCACCAATATAGCTCTTCACGGCCTCTCCGATTGTCTCAGAATAATACACCATCTCATCAGCACAATCAGAGGGCTTGAGGGATCGCCACCAAAGTGCGCTTTCAGTAGTAGGGGTTTTCTTCTCACTCAAGGGCCATGTGGGTAGGCCTCGCATTTCCTCCTCATCCTCGTGTTGTTCTACTCTGACGACTCCTTGTCCGTCACTCTGGGCCACCACATTAACGGGGCTGTATTCAGGCATCAGACTTTCCAGCAATTGGAGGAGGTGCTGTTTCATACTGCTAAAATGGTCATCTAGCAGCAGTTGTACACGAGCCTCCCATTTGTCCACAATATGCATAGGTCCTGCGGCAGCCGGATCGTGCATTTCGTCTCTCAGGTACATGAAGAGTATGTGCCTCACATGTATGTCCGCTTCGTCTTCGTCTCCCTTGCTTTTAGCTACCTCACGAGCCAGAAGGAGATGCTTAGAATCTGTGTGTTAGGCCGTAATATCTGTCAGGAGTGCCTTGTCGCTAGACTTTTCATTGTGTAGGCTCCTTAACCTCTAGGGTCCCAACACCAAGCAATTAGATAAGTCCGAGTGGCCGCAAAATTTGATTTTTATATAGAAAGTTGCAGGAGCTATTGCAATGTGCGACTGCTCAGTCTCTCAGTTGGCTCTGCCCTCCATATACATATATATTTATGTAGGGAAAAATATTGTATTGTCAGCACTCACCAGTATTTCCCTTTAATTAGATTAGTACAATTCCCTGTGTTTAAACTGTATACAGGCAATCGGTGCAAGGGGATAGTTAAATAAAAATAATTAGTTAAAAAAAAAAAAAGGCTATCCTATCCAACACTCACTAATTCCCTAAATTAAGAAATTGTTTTAACCACTAAGGAAAATAACAATATGCACATTAGAAATTATAATTGATATCAATCACAGCAAATAATATTGAAAAATATGTGTTAAACATAATTGCATTTATTTGTTACAGTTAAAAAGTGGCTAGAAATATACATAATTAACACCATGTTTAACCATAGTGCACTGATGGAAATAAAAGAGAGCTCTCATGATAAAGAATAAAGAAAATTGGAAAAGTGTCTCACGGCATGAGAACAAGACTCCCATTGGAGCCTATGGAAGCGTTCACTCATGAGCACAAAACGTGAGTGCATTGCAGGTTTGTATATATGTAATACTTAGATTTTTGGGATTGTAAAGTATAGTATTCTCTTCATTAGGAATGGGATTTTTATCAGCAATCACGTTTGTTGAGAGTTAAGTGTTTGCCATTAAATCCTATTCTTCTTATAGTTTTATAGTTCGGGAGATAAGTGTTTGCCATTCATTTCTATTCTTCTTATAGTTTTTGAAATGTGGCAAATTTCAGTAGGAAGGATGTTTTAAAATCGTAGCCTGTACAGTGAGAGTGAGGTTTGGAAATCGTGGTCTGTACAGTGAGAGTGAGGTTTGGAAATCGTGGTCTGTACAGTGAGAGTGAAGTTTGGAAATCGTGGTCTGTACAGTGAGAGTGAGGTTTGGAAATTGTGGCCTGTACATTGAGAGTGAGGTTTGGAAATTGTGGCCTGTACAGTGAGAGTGAGCTTTTGAAATTGCAGCCTGTACAGTGAGAGTGAGGTTTGGAAATCAGGGCCTGTACAGTGAGAGTGAGGTTTGGAAATCGCAGCCTGTACAGTGAGAGTGAGATTTGGAAATCATGGCCTGTACAGTGAGAGTGAGATTTGGAAATCGTGGCCTGTACAGTGAGAATGAAGTTTGGAAATCGGGGACTGAACAGTGAGAATGAGGTTTGGAAATTGCAGCCTGTACAGTGAGAGTGAGGTTTGGCAATTGCAGCCTGTACAGTGAGGGTGTGGTTTGGAAATCGTGGCCTGTACAGTGAGAGTGAGGTTTAGAAATCGGGGCTTGTACAGTGAGAGTGAGGTTTAGAAATTGCAGTCTGTACAGTGAGAGTGAGGTTTGGAAATCGCGCCTGTACAGTGAGAGTGAGGTTTTGAAATGGCAGCCTGTACAGTGAGAGTGAGGTTTGGAAATAGTGGCTTGTACAGTGAGAGTGAGGTTTGGAAATTGTGACTTGTACAGTGGAAATCATGGCCTGTACAGTGAGAGTGAGGTTTGGAAATTGCAGCCTGTACAGTGAGAGTAAGGTCTGGAAATTGCAGCCTATACAGTGAGGGTGAGGTTTGGAAATCATGGCCTGTACATTGAGAGTGAGGTTTGGAAATAGTGGCCTGTACATTGAGAGAGAGGTTTTAAAAAATCGCAGCCTAAAGGACGATATCATTGGAGATGCCCCACGCTCAGCTATTACTGGCATTTGACTCAGCGTTCCTGCTGCTATTATCGATGCGCACACTCCTTGAAGCTGCAGTGGGACCCCAGAGGTTTACCTCTCTCTCACATACCCCAGGGACATTATCCCAAATTGGCTGCACGGGCCTGCACTTCGAAGTAGACCTAAGCAGTCATTGCCTGGATAAAGTGGAGGTGAACTAAGCTTTACAGAACACTCTGATGTAGCGTATGTGTCTTTCTGCACATAC
Organism: Bombina bombina; assembly: GCF_027579735.1. Taxonomy (NCBI): domain Eukaryota; kingdom Metazoa; phylum Chordata; class Amphibia; order Anura; family Bombinatoridae; genus Bombina; species Bombina bombina. Next base: position 241,220,442 of record NC_069504.1, on the reverse strand, counting down.
CTTTTTTCTTATATGTACTAATGCCCATACTGCTTTCCGTTTGCAGCTTTCCCAGATAGCGTTTCCTTTAAGTTACTATTCTTATATGTTGCAGTGCTTTGAGGAGGGTTGTATAGAATAGATACTTATACACTTGTAAGGCACTACTTCTACCATATCCATAATGGTTTGCATTGCATCTACTTATAATACCCAAGAAAGCTCACTACTGCTACTTTGCTCTTTATCTCAAATTGACCTCGAGTTTTTGATATGTTTATGTATAGACTCTTTGATGTTATTGCTAGACTGTTCACAGATGCTTAAATTTTGACGTTAGCCATTTGCAGTCCTAGTTGGATATATCTTATATATTAAGAACAAAATTGCATGAAGGTTGTTAATTGGATATATTTGTTTATCTGATTTATATGTCTTGTACCTCTCACTACTAGTATATAGATTAGATTCCCTTTTCTAACAGACAAGTTCTGCCATAGCCAGACTTATATGTACTATGAGCAAAGCAATCTCTACACAGGCTCTTCTGGTGATTACTTTTTTTACACACAGGCATGCTTAGACCTTAACTTCTGGTTCATAAGGGATACAAAAATACCTAACAGTGTTTACCTATACATATTGTTGTGCTACATATACAGCTAACTGCCCTGATGAACATTGAGGTTGATGGACAACTAATTTATCTATCTTATAGTCGCACCTCCACTTATATTATTGTGCTTAGGATTTGTATACTTTACTTAGCCTGTTTTAGTAGTAGCTTACACGGCACTGAGACACTGTTGTAGCTTAACTATTTCATTACTTACCATATTTAGCTTTTGTGTTTTGTTGTGTTGTATTTACTCTACCTTCTATCATTTGCACGGAAGCCTTGTTGAGCCTATGTACCATTCTATTTGCACCCACCTAGATGCTAATGGAATCTAGATTCACTGTTATTTTAATATGTCTATCCTAGTAGCTACATTATATTTGGACATAGACATATCTATCCCTTTATCTACACAAAACCTGATTACAGGCATACAGTCTACTGCTTTTATATAGTCTCATGATATACAGGTGTCATTGTCCGCTAGTTACTTAGCTCCAGAATTGCAATTTATTTATAGATGTTAGCGGTGACACATCACACTTCCTGATATTAATAGCTGGGAACCCCCATATCCTTCCATAACCCCCATCAGTACTTAGTACACCCTAGCTAGCTGTAAATCTGTAACCAATTATTTTTGAACATCCTTTTGTACCATCTATACTGTCAGCCTTAGTTAGCCTAATCTACACATAGTTTTACTATATTAGTGCTACTCTCTGTCTTATGCACTCTCATGGTTTTATGAAGGGGCTTTGGAGTACTAACTTCATGCAAAATTCCTGCTAAGCACAGCTTTAGGAGTCATAGTGTGCTCAGAGAACTGTTGTTTGCCTAAATATTCTGAGTGTTATCCCTCAAAATAATTCTCTCTTACTGTTTAGAATGGACACCTGCTGTGGGGTATAGGGCCCGTACCCTATCAGCAGACCCAATAAACGCATATTGAGACTACCCTACCCCGATAAGAGGACACTCCAGCTCTATGTTAGATTTTGAAATTACATGTGTTGATTCTATTAATCTACATACTGGGATGGCTTAACTAATCCATCAGCACCTCTTGTTCCAAAATAGAAAGTGGGCGCTGGATGTTGTGGAGATAAACACAAAGGCTTTTTCCCACTGAGGTTCCATCCCCTGTTTTTAGGAAACTCCAGCCCTTCAGTATTTCTCGTGACTCCACCTATTATGATTCCACTAGTCTACACACAGATTTAGCACAACAAACTTTTTCCCCTCCCAGTATTCAATTCCCTGATAAGTTCGCTCTCAAGTAAGTCTATCTCTACATTAGTGGCAGGATTGGCCCAGGCTCTTTCTTGCCCCTACAATTCATCATGACCAGTCTACACCCTTTTCCTCCTCCCCATGTAGAACCTACCACCTCCTCCCCCCACACCCCCCCCCCCCTCTTCACAGGAGGGTTGGCTACAATAACCCTTGTACCTCCTTACAACTATTCCAGCATATACTTAGTTGGCGATTGTGGACATAGATACCTTAGGAAACACAGCTTTACTTTGAAGCCTGTGATAGACCCTCTGATGCAGGCAGGCCCTGCTTAACTATTGTTATTCTTAGCCTTACTGTGTATCACACCTCAATTAAGTCCCTTAAGTCCCATAAGCTATGCCAGCCTTGTTAATAATTTACCTCCAGTTTACTCCATATTAGTTACTTAATATGCCTTAATACCAACCCTCCCTCCCATTATTGCATAATGTGCCTCCTAGTTTAGGAGGACTACTTCTGCGGTTTTTCTAACTTATACCGCAACCTACACTATTTCTTACACTTTACCACAGTGTTGACACTATATTTCTGATTTAACATTTTTGTTTATGTATACTTAACATAATTATATATATAAAATAGAGGTTCTCCATTAGGGGTCCATGAGTGGCCCTGTCAAACCATTGCTTGCCTGCTTTATATTTTGTTATGGCATTTCTGTGGTCTACAAACGGCCGCTTCCTTCGCATAGCAGGTGAAACATTGAAGATAGAGTGTATTGCTCCTTTCTGCTGGGTAATTTAACTGTTATGTGAACCTGTATGATTTTGTTTTGGCAGATTGCTCTGTAAAAATTTTACTCTTCTTCTTACTATGTATTGACATTTAATTTTTGTTTGTTTTGAACAGAACCTCAATAAAAATAATAAAAATAAAAAATCGCAGCCTGTACAGTGAGAGTGAGGTTGGGAAATCGGGGCCTGTACAGTAGGATGACCAGACGTTCCAGGTTTTAGGGGACAGTCCCCAGATTAAGGAGACTGTCCCCATAAAAATGATGTCCCCAGCTCCTGTTGAATTGTTCTCGGCTCCTGTTGTACTGCAGCTAAGCGCTGGGAGGAAGTGATGGTCCTGATAACGTCACTTCGTCCCAGCCTATGGCAGGCAGCGCGCAGGTCAGGAGGGGAGAACTTGTGCATGTGTGTATATATATATGCTTGTGTGTGTGTGTGTGTATGTGTGTATATTATTTATTTATAAAATATTTTACCAGGAAGTATACATTGAGATTTCTCTCGTTTTCAAGTATGTCCTGGGTCCACAAAACAGTGCATTGATACAATAGGGTACAATAAAATGCAAAAACAATATTAATACATAATATATGCAAAATTTAACATAGAACAGGTAGGAAATATATAATCAACCATGACAGGTGCATTCTGTTTTGAGATATGCAGAAAGGGATCTCTTAAAGGATTTTAGACTTGGGGAAGGTTTTAAAGTGTGCGGGAGGTCGTTCCATAATTGTGGTGCTCTGTAGGAAAAGGAGGATTGAGCTGCTTTCTTTTTGTATGGAGGCATACTAAATAATGTGCTGCTACTGGATTGGAGGTTATGGGAGGTGGGAACAGCCGGGGAGAGCATTCTACTCAGGTACGGTGGAAGCTTCCCAGAAAAGCTCTTAAACTCAAGGCTGGAAAGATGGAGGGTGCGTCTGGATTCCAGCGACAGCCAGTTTAGTTCTTTTAGCATGTCACAATGGTGGGTCCTGTAGTTACATTGTAGCACAAAGCGGCAGAACAAGTTATACAGTGTTTTAAGTTTATTAAGGTGCGTTTGCGGTGCAGGTGCATATACTACATCTCCATAATCCATGATAGGCATCAGCATTTGCTGTACAATCTTTTCCTTTACTGTTGGGCTGAGGCAGGATTTTTTCTGTACAGGGCACCTGTTTTTCTATGTGGAGTCCAAGAGATAGATTGGGGTCTAACAACATAGATTCAATGTTTTCTTACAGCGCTGAAAGTGTGGACCTATAGCTCCTGTCTATAGTGGGTCCCCAGGTGCCCACTTTTAGAAAATATGTGTCAAAACGTGGTTTAGAAAGGAGCGCCAAATCTTGGCGAGGTCTGGTGCGGTATAGGTGTGAAAATATGGTATTCTGTCTGAGAAATTGTATAGCGCTATAGCTCAGCTACAATTATGGTAGTTGTGCTGTATAGATGTGTAGGTTTTGATATCTAGATATAAGATCTAAGAGTGGCACAGTTGATACATAAAAGCATTTAATACATATTAAACATATAAAACAAGGGTGTCGTTTAAAATATATTTTAACAGAACGGCAAGAAATAATGTGTAAAAACACATAAACACATAAATATCTATAAAAACACGCGTGTTTTGCTTTTTAGCTGTATGTATAATGTCTCATAAAATTCGTCTCATATATAGTTGTGTTGGCATAAATCTGAAAATAATAAACAATAAAAAATAATAAAAAACAATGAAAAGTAAATAATGTCCAATAATCCCTTCTCAAAGTTAAGAGATATATAAAAAAAGGTTAAGTAGTGTCCAAAAATCCCTTCTCAAAGTTAAGAGATATAAATAGATTTTCACATGTGTATCCAAAAAATAAACTGTCCAAATTTAAGTGTTGTCCAAAAACGTGGTATAAATGAATAGTGCAAATCCAGCAGATTCAAAAGTTCTATTAAAAAAGCTTTGCAAAAAACATTTCAAAGAGACATTTAAAAAACATCAAAATGAAGGTAGAAAAAAAGGTCTATCAAAATATGGTGACAAAGAATAATCCGTGAAGTCAATCCAAAATAGTGATAAAAATAAGTCCAAAAAAGATGTAAAATATCCAAAAGATAAAAAACAAAAATAAATGATTAGTATGTGCACAAACTAGTGAGAGTGATCCCAAAAAGGGGGCTTATGTGGAGGGGTTATGTTTCCATGTAGAAAAATTATTTGCTGTATAAAAAGAAAAAAGAAAAAATAAAAATAAGCAAAAATACAAAAATATAAATAAAAATAATCCTAGGGAATCTTCAAACCCTGAAAATAAAAGATAATAACAATAGTGTAATACTGTATTATAATTCAACAATCAAGGAATAAATAGCTCACCATAGCTCTGTCAACGCGTTTCGGCCCTCAAGAGAGGCCTTTATCAAGACTATAGTATGGTGTGGGTGAGCTGAAGACTTTATACCTTTCTCTAACCAATCAAATTGCATTGAAATTGCGCCAAATGTTTGCGCCAAAATTTCGCGCCAAAATTTCGCGCCAAAAATGTGCTACCGGAAGTGTTGAGCCGGAAGTGCTCATCTGTATAAAAAAAAAAAAAAAAAAAAAAAAAAAAAAAAAAGTTCACATTTGTCTCTGTATCATTTAGATAAGGCTTTTATTTAGAGTTTGTCTATGTCTATGTTTATTAAACATTGTCTATGTTGTTCCTAATGTGTTTATTCGTGTTATGTGCCTTAGTAGTTAGCTGTGGGGTCAAATGTTATGGTTTGCCGGTGTTTTTTTTAACCGGAAATGGCCGCTGAGATGTAAACATCCGGTTAAGCTATATCGGATGTTATGGGTGAGGCGGAAGTGGTATTTACTCTGTACCAATCAGATCCGGAGGGGCAGAAAGCAGTTATCCCACATGTAGAGCCAGTTTTACAACTTGGCATGAAATATATGACAAAATACCGGTACGTTTCTGAACCGGAAGTAGCCGGAAAAAGTAAGATACTTTAACATCCGGTAAGATTGAGCCGGATGTTGCACCTTACCGGTCATGGTTAAACCGGAAGTGGTGTGTATCCTAGCCTATTCAAATTCAAAGGGACAAAAAGTGTTAACCTTGGTATTTGTCTAGTGAACAAAATCAATGTAGGGATCACGGTACAGAGAGTGTATATTGTAAAATACACAGTTTATATATATTGGAAAATATATATATATCGAAAAATACATAATCTAATAAATAGAGATCTAAAAACCTTAAAGGAACTTTTGGAAACTTTCTAAAAAACTTTTTAGGATAAAAATATAAAAGATATGTAGTATAAAGAAAAACCTTTTTACAATGCATCTATGATTGGTTAGAAAATCTATAGAAGGAGTACATTTGTATCAACCTGTATTTTCTTTTTGTCATGTGCAACATTGGGTATTGGAAGTCTTATTTTCTATCTAAATGTGCCTGGTATAAAAATTAGTTAACCATGTGCGCACTATGATAGGAGTTTTTTGAAATCTGATGTGGATATGAAGGAAACTTGTCTCATACAAGTATATGAATGTATTTATGTAGATTGTGAGATCAATGGGTACTTTTATCGATCTAATTGATTAGTTGTCTTTTGGGGAATTGTGAATTTAAATTTGTTATGAGGTGTAATCATGTTGTTGGTATTGGGATTATGTTACCTCTATACACATTTTAAATTGTGTTTATATTCTTATGAAGAGTCAGGCTTCGGTTACTTTCTAACTTATTCTGTTAGATATTTCCCAGATGGAGAGGTTGCTAAGTCAAGTGTCTCTTATGCTGTTGACATATTATGGGATCATATCTTGTTAATATTATTGGCATCTCATATGCTGTTGACATATTAGGGGATCATATCTTGTTAATGTTATTGGCATCTATATAGTCTCTCTGTATGTGTAATAAGGTTTGTTGGAACTCATCTTATGGCTATTTGAGTAGAGCAATAAAAATAAAGATGATTAGATTGGCTTTAGAGATCCTAATATAGATCTTTGTGTGGATCTATGCAGGACATCTTCATTAGATATATTTTGTTCTTGTCGTGTCATATATTGACCTCGTTATGTTTTCTTTATTGTTTTCCTTCTGTATGAGGGCAGCAGTGTTTTCCGAATAGATATTCAGAAGTCAAATTTATGTGTGTTTCAAGCTTAAAAGATGTGAGAGGTCTTCCTTGTTGTTCAGACCCTTCGGGTAGAGACAATCCAGCTCAAATATCCATCTGGATTCCGCGATTAGGAGCTTCTTTTCATAGTTGCCTCCCCTCCAATTAGGCTTTACTATCTGGATACCATAGAAGTTTAGATCCTTGATGTTTCCTTTGTGTTTAATAGAAAAGTGTCTATACAGTGCGGTGTCTGTGCTGCCATGTTCAATCTGTAGCACATGTTCCCGTATTCTGTCTTTTAGGCATCTCGAGGTTTGTCCGACGTATTGTAGTCCACATTTGCATTGTATTATGTAAATTACCCCCTTGCTGCTGCATCTGATCAGATCCTTTATTTCATGTTTGATACTGGAGTTGTGCGGTGAAAAGTTTTTGATTTTCAAGCCTCTCTTACACGCCTTGCAGCTCGGGCATGGGAAAAAACCTTTTATGGGTTTCCCGGATATATCTCTCGTCTGAGGTGTTGTTGGGCGTGGAATGCTAGGAGATAGAATGTTCTTAAGGTTATCTGATTTTCTATAGATAAATTTCGGTCTGTTGATGAGTGTTTCGCCAATTGTGTCGTCATCCTTCAGTAGATGCCAGTGCTTTTCTATTATTTTCTCGATGGTTCTCCTGTTTTCGCTGTACTGCGTGATAAAGGCAACCTCGTTCCATAATTGTGGTGCTCTGTAGGAAAAGGAGGATTGAGCTGCTTTCTTTTTGTATGGAGGCATACTAAATAATGTGCTGCTACTGGATTGGAGGTTATGGGAGGTGGGAACAGCCGGGGAGAGCATTCTACTCAGGTACGGTGGAAGCTTCCCAGAAAAGCTCTTAAACTCAAGGCTGGAAAGATGGAGGGTGCGTCTGGATTCCAGCGACAGCCAGTTTAGTTCTTTTAGCATGTCACAATGGTGGGTCCTGTAGTTACATTGTAGCACAAAGCGGCAGAACAAGTTATACAGTGTTTTAAGTTTATTAAGGTGCGTTTGCGGTGCAGGTGCATATACTACATCTCCATAATCCATGATAGGCATCAGCATTTGCTGTACAATCTTTTCCTTTACTGTTGGGCTGAGGCAGGATTTTTTTCTGTACAGGGCACCTGTTTTTCTATGTGGAGTCCAAGAGATAGATTGGGGTCTAACAACATACCCAAGTATTTGAAAGAGTGGACTGCAGTCAGTGTGCCATTTGATTTTGTTTTAATGCGTAGTGTCAGTATATTTATAAGAATCTTAGCAGTACTCTCCAAATAATATGTGAGTATATGGCAGGGTTATAACTTTATATATTTAACAATCTTTCTTTAAACTAAAGCCACAATCAAATATGCATATACTAAGACAATAAAATTAATATAAATTCCTGAATTCTTTATTATTAGTAAATATCTATGAACACACTGAAATATATTTGTAGGGACCAGAATATGAATCAATATTATACGCGTTTAAAAACTATTAAAATATGCTTACCAGAGTTCATACAAGTTAACCTTTAAAATTAGCCTTACTCACAAATAGCCTTTCATTCAATTAACACAATGAGACTAAAATATAAACCACTAAGCATTCAGACTGGTACAGTTTTAACAGTGCTTAGTTAAAAAATAGGACAGTATATATATATATATATATATATATATATATATATATATATATATATATATATATATATATATACTCAGCTATTTAGCTACAATTGATTCTAATACAATTCTAATTAGGATACTAAAAATACATATATTCTTAATTAAACAGTTACTCTAAATGTCTACTTATTTGAACTGGAACAAATTCTTAGTTACTTATGATTAAAATCAATTCTAAGATATATATATATATTCTATATTTTGCACAGAGGAATTACTTAGCATACAAAGATAAACTTAACCCTATACCGGACTATGAATATAAACAAAAATACAGACCACTTTCTTTAATCTATCAACTGTAATTTAAACTGCAGTGACTATGCATATATTTGTGTTAAAATATTTATTGCAACCCTTTTTCTTTTTATATATATATACGCTACCAAAATGACCAAAATTGATAGTTAAGTTACCAAAAACTCCTTGTTTCATCTCAGAAGACAGATAAATAACTTTTTGCAATCAATGAGAAAAGTCATTCAGCTTGCTCAGAATGATTGATTTCAAACGCCAAGCAGCAGTTATCACTCAAAGTTAGCAGCCTGTCTTTTTCCCTCTCTTGCCTTACCTATATATGTTTTCACTCATTTATGAAACCATGTGGGTGGCCCTACGGAAGCTGATCATCCCATTGGTTACTTGGGAAGTCTATTCGGATCGGCCCTCGGCTTGGCATGGTCCCCATGGAAACGCATCTTTTAACATTTAAGTCCCTTGACTGTCATACTGGATTCTGGCCATCGGGGGGCAGCGGACGAACAACACAGCAATACATTTAATCATTTCTAAACATTTTACAATATTTACCATATAATGATTATAATAAACAATACTATAACATTGCATTAATCAATTACAATACTAATTATCGATTGGACAGTATCATATATTTTTTATTGATTAATCTGATACCAAATACGTTATGTTATATCAAAATAATTACACTGTTAATTATCCCAAAATTAATAGCATTTATACATCTGTTATATTTTCAGAGCTGTGTTTAAACTTTCATAAACATCTAGTGTATAATTATATGACATGGCTCAGATCATCCCGTGTAGGCAATCCTGCACTCAGTATTCTCTAGTTCCATCTGCAAGATAGAAAAATTAGGTTATATATACTTCAACAATGGGATTATTGCAATTTCCATTTAATTCATTACAAAATTTTAATCCATCTCCCACATATATATATATATTCAATACAGCAATATTTTATTTAATATAATATGTTCCAGTTCCATATATATACATATATGGGTTATTTGAATTATTTCAAACACACATGAAACTGGCATCATTCCTTTTTCAAAATGTATTTATTTTTATTTATGCCATACAAAAACTGTAAATGCTAATTTGTCTGTTCTCTGCACATGGAAACACTCCACAGGAGACAATTTACACATGGCTGCTAAGCCACAGTTCCCTTGGAAAATGTCTGTATCTTCAAATATCTTCCCAGAAGATCGGCACCACCATTGGCAGGAAACCCATATATGGGCATGTACTTTTGAGACTTCCAGCATGCTAATTTCCACTTCTTTGAAATTGTAAACATCTCATTTGGCCTTAAATCAACAGTTTTAGACATTTAATTCACGTCTCTATTCACTGTATGGGGTTAAGGGATGCTCTGAAGCTTGCACTTCCAATTAAGGAGCAAATGTTGTCTTTTGAATTTTTAAAGGGGTTGATGGCCAAATGTCTTAGTGTCAGAAGAAAATTTCAGTTACAATCTGATATGGACTTAATTTTCACTCCCTAGCTAGAAATGTCTCTTTTGAAATGATTTCTATGAGTGTCCTGTGTAATTGAAAAAAAATGTGGGGGAGGACTGATTATGGGTTTTAAATCAATCCTTTACATCAGAATTG